>NC_031967.2:45648515-45948515 GCF_001858045.2 Oreochromis niloticus
CTTCTCAGTGAATCAGCATTACGATTTAGGTGTGTGTGTCATTTCTCACTCAGTCAACGAGTGCACATGTATTTATGCGTGTATCACTCTTCATGCTGAGTCAGTGTGTGTGTAGATGTGTGTGTGATTTCATCACTTTCCTGTTCTGGTGTTTTGGGTAAACCACGGCCTGAAGCGTGCCCTGGCGTCCTGCCCTCCTATCAAGGTCAGCATTACGTTGCTCGGCCTCACTTTTCATCCGGGCTTAATGGGCGTCTCATCACAGCTCTGTCAGCTGAAGCTGTCTGAGAATTTTCCCCCGTGTAGTGAAACGGGCCTTAGGTTTAGCGCTCTCCGTCTCCGCTGCATGAGATCCCTTTCCAGCAGCACTGTTGACATTTTCAGGTTGTTGTTGGTGTGGGTCCAGCTGCTGCAGCGTTTTGTCTGGGTCACGTCGAAGATGGTAGGGGGGAGAGCAGGAATCCATGTCAGCCTCGGCTTCCAGGGCCAGCAAAGCAGCCTGTAATCAAGCATAAAGAGAAAAAACATAAAAAACAAAAAACAGACAGGAGTGGACGAACAGGAAAATGATGTTGTGTTGGAGAGGGGAGAAACACCGGGCCAAGCCCTGTGTCAGCCTCCCCCCCCCCCCCCATTTTTTTTTTCTCACAATATAATCCACTCATAGCCCACCAAGTTGACAGGACAACACAGGTACATGTTTAAATTCTTAAGATCATGTTTAAACTCACAAAAGAGAATTTTCCTTCCTTTAGTAATCACTTGTGTTGTTCAATCAGCAGAAAACATCTCACAATTTCACTCTTAACCACTAAATTTATTGTTTCATCACTGGTTGGTCATACCAGTCTCTTTCTTTTCTTTCTTTTTTTTTTTTTAAAGTTAAGTTGTTGTCCTGCAACCCAGAGAGTTTATTTGTTAGTAGTGGATAAACTTCACCATTTAACAACAGGTGTATGTTAAGTTTCCCTGCTTTAACCTTGGTGAAAAATCTTCACGTGTTCCTGACGCTTTTCATTGCGTGTGTGTGCGTTTGTAGGCAGGTTAATTTTATGTGCGTTCAGTGGAGCGGCAGATCCAGCAAAGCTTCTCTCTGCCTTAGCTTTTCCATCCATCCATCCATCTTCATCCGCTTTATCCGAGGCCGGGTCGCGGGGGCAGCAGCCTAAGCAGAGAAGCCCAGACCTCCCTCTCCCCAGCCACCTCCTCCAGCTTATCCGGGGGAACACCAAGGCATTCCCGGGCCAGCCGAGAGATATAAACTCTCCAGCGTGTCCTGGGTCTGCCCCGGGGCCTCCTCCCGGTGGGACATGCCCGGAACACCTCACCCAGGAGGCGCCCAGGAGGCATCTTTGTCAGATGCCCGAACCACCTCAACTGGCTCCTTTCGATGTGGAGGAGCAGCGGCTCTACTCTGAGCCCCTCCCGGATGGCCGAACTTCTCGCCCTATCTCTAAGGGAGAGGCCAGCCACCCTTCGGAGGAAGCTCATTTCTGCCGCTTGTATCCGCGATCTCGTTCTTTCAGTCACTACCCACAGCTCGTGGCCATAGGTGAGGGTAGGGACGTAGATCGACCGGTAAATTGAGAGCTTCGCTTTTACACTCAGCTCCCTCTTCACCACGATGGACTGGTGCAGCGTCTGCATCACTGCAGCTGCAGCACCAATCCGTCTGTCGATCTCCGGCTCCCTTCTCCCATCACTCGCGAACAAGACCCCGAGATACTTGAACTCCTCCACTTGGGGCAGGAACTCATCCCCGACCCGGAGTGGGCACTCCACCCTTTTCCGGCTGAGAACCATGGCCTCAGATTTGGAGGTGCTGATCCTCATTCCCGCTGCTTCACACTCGGCTGCGAACCATTCCAGTGCGAGCTGGAGGCCTTCACCCGATGAAGCCAACAGAACCACATCATCCGCAAAAAGCAGAGATGAGATTCTGAGGCCACCGAAGTGAAAGCCCTCCGCCACTTGGCTGCGCCTAGAAATCCTGTCCATAAAAATTATGAACAGAGCCGGTGACAAAGGGCAGCCCTGGCGGAGCCCATCACCCACCGGGAACGAGTCCGACTTATTGCCGGCAATGCGAACCAAGCTCTTGCAACGGTTGTATAGGGATCGAATGGCCCGTAGCAATGGGCCAGACACCCCATACTCCCGCAACACCTCCCACAGGACACCCCGAGGGACACGGTCGAATGCCTTCTCCAAGTCCACAAAACACATGTAGACTGGTTGGGCAAACTCCCATGTACCCTCAAGTATCCTTGAGAGGCTAAAGAGCTGGTCCAGTGTTCCGCGACCAGGACGAAAACCGCATTGTTCCTCCTGTATCCGAGGTTCGACTAACGGACGAACTCTCCTTTCCAGCACCCTGGCATAGACTTTCCCAGGGAGGCTGAGGAGTGTGATCCCCCTGTAGTTGGAACACACCCTCCGGTCTCCCTTCTTAAAGATGGGGACCACCACCCCGGTCTGTCAGTCCAGGGGTACTGCCCCTGATCTCCACGCAACATTGTAGAGGCGTGTCAACCAGGACAGCCCTACAACGTCCAGAGCCTTCAGGAACTCGGGGCGGACCTCATCAACACCAGGGGCTCTGCCACCAAGGAGTTGTTTAACTGCCTCAGTGACCTCGCCCCCGGAAATTGGTCATTCCCCTCATCCCCAGACTCTGCTTCCTCCTCGGAAGACGTGTCAGTGGGATTAAGGAGGTCCTCGAAGTATTCCTTCCATCACCTGACAATTTTCTCAGTCGACGTCAGCAGCGCTCCGCCAGCACTATACACAGTGCAGGTAGAGCACCGCTTTCCCCTCCTGAGACGCCTGACGGTTTGCCAGAATCTCTTCGAGGCAGTCCGAAAGTCTTTTTCCATGGCCTCTCCAAACTCCTCCCACACCCGAGTTTTTGCTTCAGCCACTGCCCGAGCCGCATTCCGCTTGGCCTGTCGATACCCGTTGGCTGCCTCCGGAGTCCCACAGGCTAACCAAGCCCGATAGGACTCCTTCTTCAACCTGGTGGCTCCCTTCACCTCTGGTGTCCACCATTTGGTTCGGGGATTACCACCACGGCAGGCACCAACCACCTTGCGGCCGCAGCTCAATGCAGCAGCTTCGGTGATGGAGACGCTGAACATGGTCCATTCGGACTCAATGTCCCCAGTCTCCCTCGGAATGCTGTTGAAGCTCTGCCGGAGGTGTGCGTTGAAGATCTCGCGGACTGGGGCCTCTGCTAGACGTTCCCAGCACACCCTCACTACGCGTTTAGGTGCACCGGGTCTGTCCAGCGTCCTCCCCCGCCACCTGATCCAACTCACCACCAGGTGGTGATCAGTTGACAGCTCAGCCCCTCTCTTTACCCGAATGTCCAGCACATATGGTCGCAGGTCTGGTGATACGATTACAAAATCGATCATCGACCTGCGGCCTAGAGCGTCCTGGTGCCACGTGCACTTATGGACACTCTTATGTTTGAACAAGCCTTAGCTTTTCTTTTTTCCAAAAAGGCGTTTCCTTAAAAGGTGCCTTTCTCTCACATTTCTCTGCTTGTGTGTGTGTTTTTGTTTCGCCTTTTGTTGCGATGCTCTGGATGCTTTCCCAACCTGCACAAGTCCGTTGGCCCCAAATTTCAACCCAACTTTATGTGCTCTTAAAACCTTCATTTCTCCTCTAATTCTCTCCTCGGTGCTGTCTTTTCCACAGCTGCTGATTCTTGCTGGGTGTTGTTCCCATTATGTTAATCTACCATTTTGCTTCGGCCGCTGTGCTTGTGGTGGGCGGTTGGTCCAGCTCCATAGCCACCTGTATTAACACACTAAGAGATTTATTTAATATCATTATCATCACTGTTAAATAGACAAGCAGGTAACTCGCCCACCGTTACAGTGCAAACTGCATTCTCACAACACATTCCTCTCTCTGCTTCTCAATAGTTCTCCACTCTGCCTTTATTTCTCCTTTCTCTATGTCAGATTTAAAACCCAACATATTTCACAGCACTACTCACCTCTTACTGCTTTGACTCCTCTTTTTTCTTTACACCACAGAGAATTTAGCCCAATTAAGCCTGTCTGTCTCTATGTGGCTCCGAATTACCCTCTTTTCTCTCTTCTTCTTCTTCCTATCTCTTTTCCCTTTTTCCTTTTATATTTTTTTTTTACACACTCGTCAGGGGACTGGCACAAAACAGTCTCAACGTAGAATGTTTTTAGTTTCTTGCTAGAGCCAGTTCCTATGTCACACTGGAATTCAGCCTCAACTTATGATGTTAGTATCTCGTGCCGAAAACCAGACACCGACAAAATTTAATGTGAAAATACGTGTAACTCAGCGAACAGATTAATTTAGAATGTCCAATATGCACACTTCGGTATTTATACAACAGGTGGTTGTAATGAATCAGCAGTCTAATAAATGTAATAGTTATCACCTTCTTCTAAGTCGTGACACGGGATGCCACCTTTAGTCTTGCGATGAGGCAAAGCTCAGGAAGAAGTGTGATTAAATGGTACCCACATGTGTGCTGCTGAGAAGGATGTACAGGGGCACCTGCAGCCAAATCCAAGCCTCCTCAGGTTAGTTGTAGTTGCAGAACGCTATAGGACTGAGACAGCTGAGGCATCAAATGTTTGATTAAATGGATGAAAAGGAGAAGTTTCTTCCCTGTAATTATCACTTTTTAAAATCTTTAGCAACTTCAAGTCTGTCAGCATGCTGAGGTCACAGAAACAAGAAAAGAAGCTTGACTTCAGAGTGTTGTTTACAGTTTTCTGTCATCACGATCTCCCCTGAAGTTTATCACTATTGTGTTTTGTTCAGTGTTTCTGAGTGAGGGAGAGAGGAGTCATCATCCAGGACGTGGATCAGTGGATAAACTTGTCTCCCCTTTAAAGGAGATACTCTTAGAGAAAGACTTTGCATGTGTGTTTTCAAACTCTCAGATGGGCAGTATATCAGTCTTGGACTGTCTAACCTGTTGGAGCAGCATTGAATGACCACCACACACGATCATGTTCCTGCAACATTCAGCATCTGATCCTTGTTCATCTGTGTGCTTCTGCTTTTGGTGAGTTACCTAACTAGAGTAACCTCTAAACACATGCCATCCATTTCTAACAGCCTGGTTACTTCCTGTCAGTTATTTTAGAAACCATGTGGTCACCTGACCTAACACTGTTTCTTCTTGTTCCCCTTAATGTTGAAGTGTCAAATGTCAAACAGCTGGAGAGGAAACTACACCAGTGATGATGATTATAATGATGACAGCGAGCGGAACTAAGACTGTAAAAATCCACGACCAGAGTGTTTAGATGCTTTCTAATTATTAATGAATACTGAGAGTCTCTTTCTGTGTTTTGTCTGTTTTTGTTTTTTTTTTTACCTCATTTGTTACTAACAAAGTTCACTAAACTCACACAGTTTACATTCTGTATGTTTCCATCTTTACCAGCCACACTCTAACTGCATTTAAGAAAACAAACCGTAGAAATCGTTGCTTTTCTCTTTTGTAATTGATGATAATTCAGTGAATATACTGCGCTGCTTCCTTTTATTGCGTCACACATTGCTTTAAGTTTTCCAGTGTTCAGTTATTTTTTACTGCTGTTTGAATTCTCTGTATGTTTGACCCTGTAGACTGTTTGATGGACTGCTTGTCTTCCTGTTTGTAACCGCCGCCTGTTTTTGACTAAAGATTTGGATTTCTGACTTTAACACAGCCTCTGCGTGTCCTCCCTTTGTGTCCTCTTCCTCTGTGAATGTGTTACAGATTCATTTTATTAACAGTTTTCCCACAGTGAGTTGCATCAGCATTCATTCACAGCACATTTCAGAAGGATTCAGATTAATACAGTGATCTTATAGTCAGAATTATCCTGACAGAGTGCCACTGTAAATTATCTTTCATCAGATAAATTTCATAAAAGTTCAGTATTTCAAAGCAGGAGTTATGAAGAATCATACTGGCATTAGGACTGTACCAATATGTACTTACAAAGTCAAAGTTTTTTAATTATGCTAGAATATTGGAAGACAATCAACTTTTAGTGTTTTCTGCATATTAATTATACTGAAATAGAGATGGTGACCCTAACTGTACAGAAGCACTAAACAACTGACAATCTAACAAACATCATTGGCCTGAGCCGTCATGCACAGTGAGTCTGATCCTTTGCTGTGAGAGTCTGACAAGCATGTTTCTGGTCAGTTTGGAAGAAATAATATCACAATGTTGATCTTTTTTTCAATATTCCTTCTCTTTTACAACATAAACTGTGATCAAAGCTACTTATGTTCACAGCATGTAATAATACTGACAGTCCAGGGCATTGTGGTCTGTTGAGCTAGGGTTAGGGTTAGCAATTCAGACATATGTAATCAATATTACTCTTGCTGGATATAACAAACACCTAGGAATTTGTATTATAATTTGATTTTCATGAAATATTCATATTCAGTATCAGTCATTTTATATTATAACCACGTATCCACCCAGGCTCATGGTGGGGCAGGGCTCTGTCCTGGGATGCTTGAGTGAAAGGTAATGTACACCCTGACCAGGTATCCAGTCTGTCACAGTTGTTTTCAATATTTGGTTCTAAAATATGAGTGAAAACAAAAATCCAACTAGGATTCTTGCATATGATGGATGAAGTCTGTCTTTGACTGTATTGTCCAGCTGATCCATCAAACCCCTGGCAGGTGAACCTTATTCATGACATAACACAGTAACAATGTAAAAAATTAAACAGCAACAGTCTAAATGTAAAGTGCATTCTAAACTCCTCTTCAATAAATTATATGGATGTGCAGTGAGTCATTCAGGACTGTAAAACGTGAACTACAGAACCCAGAGTCTTCATTATTAAATCTCTGGTTGCTTCATTTTTCTATCCTATCTCAGATACTTTAAAGGTTTTAGTAAAGTTGCATTCTCATGGTGAGGCAAAGTGCTTTATGTGTGTGTGCGTGCGTGTCATGAACGGCTATAAAAGGCCTTTAATTAAAGAACAAAGCGGGGTTTGAGTTCGAGTTACGGCAGACTGGCCCTACTTTTAAACGGAACGCAGCCTTCCTACGGCGGACAGCTAATAACAGGAATCGGACGCGCGGTCCACCCTAGTCCACAACAACCACCACAGCAACCGCCTAGCATGACTTTAAAACATATTCTGTCTTCATAACTATCAAAAACGTGAAATGATTTGTAAAGCATGAAAGTGTTACAGCTGCAGAGAGCTATGGCGGTATCTTTGGAAGCTGTTTACATAGCTAATAATATACGATGTAACCATGGAGACAGTCAGTTACGTGAGCTAGCGGTGCATGTTTACTACAGTGAATAAGGTGATAGTGTGCACAGCGTCCACACGCTGCACAGGGTAAAGACATTACTTCAATATGTTTTCATATTTATATATATTTAGTTTCTGTTGACCATCACCTCAAGTTCACCATTACAGTTTCAGCATACAAATGTACACTGTTAAATATGAACACATTAAAAAAAAATAAAGTTGTTTACAAACATTCATGTCTCAGCTGTTCATGTTTGTCATTATAGTTTTATTTGTAAGAAAATTATGAACTTCATATTGTGTATCAAGTCAAAGAACATTTGACAAGTCTGAGTTATTCCTTTGCCCTATGAGAGCTGGAATAAATATATATCCTGACAGTTACAGTTGAAACAGTAGAGACAGGTAAAAATGGGCTCAGATTAATCTTTGCTTAGTCAGATACCTCCTGTGTTCAGTCCATCATATTAAAAAACAAACAATAGCACGATCCGTGTGATTTTGCATCCATTTCCAAATCGTAGTCAAGCAGCCCAGTCTCATAAATAGGTAACAGAAATGTCTGTAATGTAGACGTGTACAGTGTAGTGTAAGCATTAAAAGATCATAAAGGAAACACTAACATTTATGTGAAACTAATTGTAATAAAAAATGAGCAGGTGCTTTATAGATTTAAAAAGAAAGAATCTGAAAACAACACTTTTTTGGTCTAAGTGGTCAAAGTAGAAAACAGAACTGATGTTCAAGAACAAACCGTAGCTGCACTAATATTACACATCTCACAACAATATATATTTCAAACTTTTTGATTGTTGTGGTGAACAGACATGTTGGTTTTAAAACTGTTAATACAAGCTCAGTACAGTTAACACAGTGTCGGGGAACTCCAGTGTGGGAACTAGTGGCTTTAGGCTTGTAGTCATTTAACTTTCATCCATTCATTCGTTTAATTCAGGAGGAAGAAATGTCAGGTTGGTGCTGGCTGGATAGATGCATTTGGTCCCATGCTGTCTTTAACTAAATGACTTGGTTCACTTTATGGCTGGGCTGTATGTGGGGTTATATCATGTTATTTGGGCAGGAGTACCTGTCCCCTGTTAGGCTTAGAAAGTTTCTCCATAAGCAGAGCTTCTAACTCTTATAGCTTTTAGCACATCTGTAGCTGTGCAGGCTGACAGGTTTTTGGTGGCTCTTTTTACCCCACACTGGTTGTGAGTGTGTAAATAGCCCCACTAGTTCTTTTGGGTTGCAGTTAACTTGGGAGGAAGGGGTGGGTCTGCCAGGACGAGATGAATAACAATTATCTGGGATACATAAATTTCATAATGCATGCATATATCTCTATCAATTAAACCTGGTCTGAGTGCTGCCATTTTTTACATTCAGTTATTTCTCTTAGAAATGTTGGATCTAAATAATGAATGTGTTACAGTTAAACTGAACTGGTCAGTGTAAATGGCTCATTGGGACAAAGAAACCTTTAAATTAAACCCCATCACCTGATATCGAGTGTCAAACAATATCAAAGCTGTAAAAGCTGTTTACAGTCAGAATGTATAAAAACTATGATTGTAAATAAATTCAAACAAGTGAGCTTTTCTCTTTGTGCTGAATATCAACACTGTGACTTCTTAGACTGTAAGCTTTACTTCAGCACAGTTGTAGAAGCCGTCACTCCAAATGTCTTTTGATAACAAGAAAAAAATACCTTTTCAGTCCACGGCCTGAAGTTCTTCTCCAAACATCTTCTGCCATCGGCTTTGTCTGCTGGTTTGAAGACAATAAACCACAAAAAAGATGATTTAGTCACTTTGTCTGCATCATGCAGCTCGAATGTGTCATGCAACGATGTTGAATCGCCGTCGTTATCCCTCTGCTGTGTCAGCAGGATTGTACTGTACAGCATCTCATTGATATGTGAGGAATGCTAATGTAACACGATAACAGACGTCTGGTCTTACATCATTAAAATATAAAGGGCAGGAGATATTAAGATATTTTTATATTTATATTATATTTTATAGCTAACAGATATTACTAAATAGATAGAATTTACTAAATGGTTGAAAACATGAAAAATATGTCCATAATCACAAATGACCATGAGAGCCAGTAGAATTAATTCAACTAAACACTCAAAAGACGTCCTTAAATGCTCTTTAAGTGGCAGAACAAATGAACAAACAGTTAATCGCTTACTTGAGGTGAAATCTGCTCAGCTACTTTGAAAACAGCTTCTAACTGGTTCCTCCATTAACAGGATGACTGCTCAGGGGTAAGGCCATCATGCAGTCCAGCAACCTTTATGGTTCTGCTTTGATTCACCAGGAACTATTAGGGAAACCTTTCAGCGCCTCCTGTGAAAGACACAGGCATAAACACAAACATTTATTAACATGTTCCACAGTCTTCCAGTTTGATTTTCTCATCCTGTGGACAACAACGTACAGAGATGCAGGTTTATGTTAACTTTTGTAAGGTTTCTTTACTGAACACATTCAGCTGCAGCTCCACTGTGATCCTGAACTGGATAAGCACTTAAGAAAATGTGTCAATAAATGGACAAACATCAGCTTACTATATTTATCCAAACAGACTGGACCAATAATGCTTCACTGAGTTTAACAGTCTCTTCTATGTAAGAATGTCTCGTGCTGATGGACCTGCAAACTTGACAACAAAGGTTTTTCAGACTACATGTAGCTGTCCTCTATGTCAGCTCACACATTTACATTCATGTCACACTTATTTCTGCTTTCCCATTTTTATCATTATTACTTACATTTTGATTGGATACCTTGAGTTTATAAATGATCAGATTACATAATTGGAATACAATTCAATACAATTCATGTATCCAATTCAGGGTTGCGGGAGGATGAAGCCTATCCCAGCTGATACAGGACAAAGACAGGCTGCCAGTTTATCGCAGGGCTAAGACAATACGTGTAACAGAAAATCCACTTAAATGTTTGATATTTCTAATAATAATCATAATTATGAATATTATTTAAAAAATATTATGTAAAGGTTTCTTTATAAATTTATTTAGATTTTTTATAACCCCTAGAATATAAACCTGAGCTGTTTCAGATTCTGACCTCTGACCTCAGTGACCAGGCTGTGTCCTCACTGCAGCTCCCTCTTGGAAGTACGTCTGCTTCTTGTCTTCCCCCAGTGATGACCGCCTGCCCTTAATATCACGTACTGTACCTGAGGAACAAAAAAGGACAAACACTTGCCTTCATTTAAGAAGTACATTCATACAGAGATAATCTATGGAAACACACTAGTTCAGCCTTTTATTTATTTCTCTGGATTTAAGTATATTTATGTTTAAGCTCTATATTAGTTAGTCCTGAGTTCTGTATTTTGTAGTTCCTCTGAGTTTTTGTTATTTTTATATTTATAGTTCTTGGTTTTTTGTTAGTTCACTTTCATGCTCAGTTTGTTCCAGTCTTGTCTCTGTGTTTTTAAACCTTCCTGTTTCCTGAATACAGAGTATTTCCAAAGCTTCTCTGTTTTCTCTCAGTGAGCAGGAAGAAGAAGCTCAATGAGGCCTCAGTCGCCATCATTGTTGGGAACATGAAGACTTTCAGCATCGTGGAGGAGAAAGGCTTCAGGGAACAAACTCAGACTGAACATATGATCTCCTAACAAGGAAGGTGTGTTTGACAAAGTATGACTGCAGTGTTTCCTCTCCTGTAGGCTGTAAAGGACATGATGGAGACAGACGGTGAGGAGGAAATAGAGAAGTCAAAGCTGAGGTCCAGAAAACTGCAGCAGTTTCTTTGATCTGATATGCTGAAATTTATTAACATGGATGCATACCTGACCGTAACCTTCTATTAACGTTTTCACTGAACTGAACAATAACAACACAGTGAAACACGTTTAGATAAATTCAGTTCTCGTTTTTGCTGCTATGCACACACTGTTACATGAAGGCCTGTGTAAGAGATCCTGCTCTTAACATGAGCTGTAATAACTCTGTTTTCTTGTTTTTGACCAGCAGAGAGGTTTGTATTTCAAAGCCTCATGAAGCTTCATCTGAACATCACTAACAGAAACACCAACAACACACAGACTGCTGTGTGATTATTTATTTCTGAACCACAGAGTTTGAACTATTCTGTTTTCACATCACTGCCCTGTCCCACTCTGCTTTATCATACAGACTCTCAGTCCCAGCATGTTACTGTGAAATAGGAAACTCACATTTAAATGATCGCAGCTGTGACAGCCAACTTCCCCTGCAGCTGAGCAATAACCACACCCTGTCACTACGTTTGCATGAAGATCAGGTTGGTTTCAGCTCTGCTCTCAGTCTTTATTGCACAGGTGAAGATAGAAAGTGTGACTGGATCTATAGACATGACTTACTGTAGTTAAAGAAAGTGATTATGAATTATAGTTTAATGCAAAGATTGATATTTTTTGTTTGCACTCAACACTGGAACATTCCTCTGCTTTGTAAATACTGTTATATTATCTTATACTGTTTGTGCTCAAACTCATATTGTAAATACTATTATATTTTCTTTGTTATTTACTGTGCTAAGTGCCTTCCTTTTACTTTATATCTTATATTTTTACTACGGTTATTTATTACTATGCTCCTTCTTGTTTTATTGCTGCTGGCCTCTGTGAGCTACCAAACAAATTTCATTGTATAACTACAATAACAATAAAGTTCTTCTTTAAATTTATCTTATCTTTCTCTTTTTTGATATTTTTTAACATCAGCTTATAAGGAAGTTAAAATAACTTCTGTTCATCAGAAAGAGGAAGAAAGCTGAAAAATGTTCCAGTGTCCAGTCAAATGAACTCGGCTGTTCCTGCTGAGCCCCTCCCACCTGTCCTGCTGCCTCCTTCCAGGACGCAGCTCACCTGTGTGTCCATGTTTAGTGTCCAGGTGTGGAGTGGAGCTTGTTGTTGGTGTGTGTGAAGAAACTGTAAGTTTGCTTTCTTTCCTTCTTTAACACGTTGTCTTTAGGAACTTTACTGTTTGTTCAGCTCATGTTTGATTTCTTCACACAACAAACTGTGTGTGTTTGTGTTTCCGGGAACAAAACCGTCGTCTCTCCATTAACCCTTAGATGCAAAAGCGGGTCAAAAATAGGTGGTGAGTAGGTGAGGTTGTTTTGTTCAATATCTAATTAATGAAAGTTGTTATCATTTCATGTTCCAGCTGTTCCTCAAAAACATGTTTTGAGGTGTGTGAATGTGTGTGTGAATGGGTGGATGACTGGATGTGTAAAGCGCTTTGGGGTCCTTAGGGACTAGTAAAGCGCTATACAAATACAGGCCATTTACCATTTTTTTGATATCATACAATTTTTAAATTTTTAACTTGCCTTTTATACATTTTACAAAGTTGTAGTTTTTGTCATTGTTACTTCCTGATGATTGAAGGGAGCTTTTCCTGCCTCTATCAGTCTGTGGAGGAGACGGAGAGGAGCTGCTGCTCCCCTCACTGGCACACTGAGTGCAGCCTGAGCTCTGAGTCGTTATGTTCACAGTGCAGGACTCACAGAGAGGGACGTTTGATTATTTATCACAGATAAAGTTTAGATAAACTGTCCCAAACTGTTGGCTCTCCTCCAGCAGGAAGTCATGTTGTTTTCACCCAGACAGAGGAGAAGGTCATGTGACTCAGACTGATGCTGTTACCTCCAGCAGATTCAGTCTGAACACTAGGGCTGCACGGTTTTGCATAAAATGAGAATCACGATTTTTTTGCCTAGAATTGAGATCACGATTCTCTCACGATTTTCTTTTCCAATATAAATATTTATTGCACTTATTAACTGCACATCAACTTCGTAACAGTTGAAACTGAACATAAAAACAATAAATAAAAATAAAAACAATAAATGCCTCACATTTTGTGGTTGCCGCAAAATGTTGTACTGCTTGAAATTCTGTCTCCACCGTTGCTCGACACTGCGTGTATAGAGCAGGTAGTGCAACAATAGAAAAATAGTTGCAGGACGGCACTGTGTAGCGTTTGTCTAGGGTGTTGATCATTTTCCTAAATCCCTCGTTTTGCACAGTGTTGATGGGAGCCATATCTTTGGTCAGGTGATAAGTAATAGCCTCCGTAATTTCTTTGAGCCTGCGGGAGTTCGACGTGTATAGGGAAGCGCTGTATAAGGTTCCCGTTATTGATGTTTGGGTGGTTGACCGGCACAAATTTTCTCCTGTTACTTTCTCGTCATCCCTGACGTGTTCTCCGTTGTTTTTTCCCTGCCAATTTGAGCATCACGGCACAGCTTCTGTATCACGTGGTATAAGGCTCCGCCCATGTCATTTGTTGAGCAGGAAGGGTGAGCGCTTGTTTTCATGCAGATTACGTCCCGGATCAAAATGCAGTACAGTCGTCGTCGTCTTTTTTTTTTTTTTTTTTTTTGAAACGTTGTCATTTGGAAATGAGATCGCACATAAGTATGAATCGAGATCGCGATTTTCTAACGATTAATCGTGCAGCCCTACTGAACACTATTTAAAGCTGAGAGTCTCACTTCAAGTGCCCCGTTTAAAATAATGACTTGAATGGATTGTAGGTACAAGTGGCTAGTGCGCACGGGCTATTACAACACAACAGTCACATAGAGATAAACAGAGACACAAAGAATGGCAAGAAGTTGTTGTATTATTAACTGCTATAGCCGCCGGGGACGCCGCCGGGTTTTCTTTGCCCCGATTTAGTGGATTTTAATGCTGTGGCTGACGCCACTGGACTTTTAGTGTTGGCCAGGGGTGTTTTTAACTGTTTTAAATCTTTTTTGTGAAATAAATTATATTTTAGTAATCGAGTTTTATATTGTTCTATTGCCTTGGCTACTCCACTGCTCTGTCCGTTTTTTGAAGGGTTGCCCTTCACTTAGGATAAAACTTGGTGTCCACCTACATATCTGGCTACTCGGAACATGTCAGTGTCCTGTACCCATCCGTCGGTAAACTGGAACTGGGCTTGTTGCAGGGATTTGAAGTTACCAAACACTTCATGAGTGTATGCACTCACACTTAGGAACATATAGTTATAAATATGAGCGCGATGAAAGCTGGGCAGCACGCTAACGTCTTTAGTCCACTCTGTATGCTATAAGGATGTTATGTGTTTGTATACTTTCTGCCCAGTTTGACCCATTTAGCAGAAGTCAGCCTGTTTAAGGTTCTGATATCTATTCTGTATGACTTAAAGCAGTTATGACATGGTCTGATTTTCTCACCCAATAAAGGAATATTTCATATATCAGTCTACTCTTCATTCTATCAGAAACAGTTATCACAGCTCGTACATTTTCTTTTTACACATATATGTAAGCATTGAGCCAAATTTAGTGATGCCAACATATTAAACGAACAATATTTGTGTCTTATATATAATACATGTATATCTATTTGCAACTTGGATCTTTACTGAAGCTCAGTATTTGACACGGAGTTCAGTCTCACTGCTGTAATATATCATGATAATCTAATAATAAATATAATATTGGCCATATTATATTTACATTACCAAAGTGAGATGACTTTAGTCTCATGAACAACATTAGCTAATTGTTATTTACTAGCTAATCTTAAAATGACTGTTCAGTACAGAAATGAAGCCCAACAATCATGTTGTTACAGTCCCGTGGTCTCAGCCTCAGATACTCAACTAATCAAAGTGATCTCATAAAAAATGAAAGAACAAAAAACATTTTTTTTTTCTCCTTCATTTACACAGCTACAGTGTGTGTCAGTGAATGCATGGTGTGTGCTTCACAGCTCCATCTAGTGGACTGATAGTTGAAGTAGAGCAGCTGATGGCAGCTTCCTCTGCCTCACACTGCTGTCTGACTGCATTCAGCTGACACTGAGATGAAGCAGGAAAGAAGCAGCTGATATTTGGACAGCACACATGATGGACAGGAGGATTGATGATTTGTGTTTCCTCTGCAGGTGAAGGTAGAAAGTGTGTGTGAGCTGATTTGAATTCAGCAGCATGGATCAGTGTGAGGACAGAGAGGAGGGAGTCCCTCCCTCTAAAACCACTCTGTGTGGGGAACATGAGAGCCAGACCAAAGCTCAGAGGTGAGATGACCATCTCTAACTGTCCATGACTCTTCTCCATGTCACAGCTCAGCACTCACATCACTGCTCCATCATTATTCACAGGAACCAACAAGGAACTAAATGCAAACATGAACCTGAACCCACCTCCCTAAAGAGTGACGATTCTAAGGAGGAGCCCCTTAATTTTAAAGTCCGGCCTCTGTCTGCTGCAGAGAGGTAAGCTGTTAGTAACATGAACTCTTTGATTTAACAGCTTGATGTTGTTGGATATAAACTGCAGTGCAAATGCGTCATTCCTTCAATTCCATTTAAACTGTCTCTTAAAAAAACAAGCCTTTGGTTTCTAAATAACTGAAAATCCACTTCAGCAAACAGGAAGTGAAACATGTAAAACACATTTTATTCTCACATGAACTAAAGCAGACTATAACCCACTGAAAGACATCTTAATTGCTGTCCTCCAAAGTGGTTCATACTAAATGTTTGAGGTGCAGCTGAGTGGCTTTGATTGGTAAAAAAAAACAACTTCATATCAGAAATATTAATACTGCATAATATTATAATTCTTTCAGAAGACTCAGTGTTTGTGAATAAATCCTCCATCATGTTTAATGTCAGCTCAGCTCTTTTCTATGTTGATATGTGAAGCGGTGTGTTTTGGAGTTTCCACAAACACAGTAGTCAGAGTGTAAAGAATGGATGTTTCTGTAGTGAAGAGGCTGAGTGTTTGTAGGACTCCAGCTGCTCCAGCAGGTGTCTCCTTTGTGCTTTGCCTCAAACACAGTGTAGGTAGGAACTCCCATTCAGGTTTTGCTGGATGGAGGAGGACAAATAGTTTAGTGAGCATGACTCCATGTGAGTGCTGCTTTGAACGTGTTATGGAAATTTTAAATAACCTTTTCGAAGTGGGTTTAATCACATGGTGCAGCACGGAGAGAGCGCTCTGGTCAAAGTGGTCTCTAAAGATGGCCGCTGCCCGCTCACGTCTTATATATGAACTGGCACAACTCAGAGACAAAGAAAATCCCACAGCACATCACATAGTCCTATACCTCCCAGCTCAGCTCATCCTTGAGCCCTTTCTTTCAAAACAGAGAGAGGGGCCTTTGTTTTTCACTTAGCCATCACCTACAGATTTACCTCTCCAATCCTTCCTCCTCCCTGATAAGGGAAGGAGTCTCACCATCTGTTTAACGTCTCCCATGAACTTACAATGGCCGACTGTGTGTGTGTAGAACACACGTGATAAAGCATAAAGACACGTGTGGTGAAATCCTACGTCTATATAACTAAGTGACAAAGTGATGTTGTTAAAATAAATGATCAACATTTTAAAAAAAAAAGAAATTTCCATCACAATCGCTATTATCTTAAATTCTTCATCAGTTTCATGAACTGTCATCATTCTCTGGAGAATATTTTATTTTTCCTCATGATGTGCAAAACCTTTATTTTGAGCTGCTGTTGTGATGTTTTAGTTGTATAAAGTTGTGTGATCTGCATGTGTGTGTGTGTGTGGACACTTTCTTCAGTTCTGTGTGTTTCTCTGTAAGTTGTATCTGAACAGCAGTCTTAGCTATACATTTATTTAAAATTATAATTCAGGCACATTTAAACCTGTTCAGGGCCTATTTTGCTCTTCTATTAGGGTCTGTTACTCTGTTCTCACCTGTTTTTGGTGCTTTGTGCCAAATTCATGAAACCTTTGACGATGCAGAGCTGAGACCGGGTAGTAGTTTCAGTCTTAAACGGTTTCTTCAACTCTCAAGTCTGCTTGTGGTGAACACCTACATGTCAAAAAAAAAAGAAAAAGAAAATATATATAAAAAATCTAACACATTAAACTGTGTGGCACTAGCAGCCACTGAGCAGTGGTAGACACAGTTTTCTGTCTTGTCCTCAAAGATATTTTGTATATATATTTTGTAATATCGTTTGTCTTTTTCAATTATGTATTTCACTTTATATTTTTACATCTTCTTGCTATTCATACACACCTATTAAGTATAAAGCATGTCTTGTATTTATTCTTATTTCTACCTTGTAGTTGTACTAAAACATCCTGTGATTAATAACTAGAAAGTCATTCAGATGTGAAGTACTTTTATGTATTAAATTATGGTGCAATAATTTATTATAAGAGTTCAGCTATGAACTGGTTCATGCTGTAGGTAAGACATTCATCCCAGAACAGGCTGTGAAATGCTTTAAAAATCAGTAAAATTATTTTAAAAGTACATAAAAACTGATAAAACAGCCAGTTTAAAAACTATAAAACAGTCCTAATACGTTCGCTAGTAAGTACTCTGGCTGCAGAGTTCTAAATAATATTTAAATATTCTAACATTTATAACACATTTGGGTAAATCACACAACAGAGCATAGCTGTAGTCGAGCCTGTGGATTCGTTCTTTTGAGTTACTCAGAGTTAGAAAGTTACAGATGGAAAGAGATTTCTTGAGACACAGAAGAGTGACACAACAAACATCACTTTGGAGCAGTTTTAGGATCAGATCAAAGCAAACAGTTCATACAAGAGGCCAAACAATAAAAATAATTTACACCGATACCAGACGGGTTTGTGACACCTACCATATGACACTAGACATATAAAAACATTTACCAGTCTTCTCTGACATGGTGTTTTCCAGCATGCGTTGACCTCCATTTAACCCCATCAGTCACACCAGCAATATTTTAATTACTATTTTAGTTTGTCAGGATTAGTGACACAACTACGTGAGACCTGAAGTTGTAATCTGAGTCAAAGACACTCACAGGGTTCTTGCTTCATGGGTTCAGGGGAGAGCTTTAGACCCTGACGTGTCTTGAATGATCTGAGTGTTAATATCTAAAATAGATTTAAAACTAATGTTTAATTGCATTACTGTTCACATATGTACCTATGTTTTTATAACAGTATGTTTTAAAAAGATTTTGACACGCCAGAACAAGGAAACAAAAATTGCTGGTCAGATTTTATTCTGGGGTTTGGATGAAGACCATGATTTAAGCTGCATGTTGTTGTTGTTGTTAAGATAATAAGAGCATTGGCGAGAACAGAGGAAGCCACTAACCAGTCTTAGTTTCATAAACCACAGAGAAGCTGATGAGAGCCAGGTGGGAGTGGGTTTTGTAGGACATCGAGGACCAACAGGTAGCTGGTTCTACTGTTCTGTTATCAGTCATGTTCTTCATGATTCGTCCACAGAGTGGACCAGGAGAGCTCAGAGGTTCCCAGTGGTCAGTCTGCCCAGCAGCATCAAACACACCTGGACTCCATATTTATGGTCTGTATATGTTTAACAACTTTTACATCTTTCACAGACATTTTTATGTAGTGGCTTGAGAAGCAGAGCCAGTTGTAGTTAAAAAGAAAGGTTTATGGTCACATCTCTGCTTTCTGTAATCATCATACCATAACACAGAGGTTCCCAAAGTGTGGGGCCCGCCCCCTAGGGGGGCGCAGAGCCATTGCAGGGGAGGAGTGGTATGAAAAAAAAAAAAAAAGAATGCTCGGACACTGCTAGCATTATGGACAGGTTTTTGACGGGGCTCCCACACCAACGCAAAGCAGGAGATGAAGCATCGCCAAATATGTTTCCAAACCAACTTCCTTCCAAGCCAAAGACTAGAAAATATGGTGAAGCATATCTTCCCTGTGGCTTCACCTGCACAAGTGCCAAGGTAGGTCTCTGCAACAGAATTAGTTTTCCCTGCCTTGGGAGCATGCGATGGGCTCTCCAAATCACGAAGATTTTTCTTGTAAAACAAAGGGGGGCCTAACAAAAAAAGTTTGGGAACCACTGCCATAAAATTTGAGATTTCTAGTTGATCCTTCTGGCCCTCACCAGTAATGGTCCATATGAAAGTACTACTTTTCTAGCACTAGTGGTGGGACAAATTGGAACTACAACTCAACACTGTATAACAACAGTAAAAATTGCAACTGGGCAGGCCAAAACAATGTTGGACTATGCTGTTGTATCTGTAGCAGTGACTAATTTTACATGTTATCCATCGACCAATGGACGTGTTGGAAGTGTCCAGTAAATTACACGGGCTATATAGATAACTGGAAAACACTGAACACTTGGTCTTTGGAAATGGCATCCGTCTCACTTTGGACAGGTGCAGCGCTGATATCAATATATATCAACACCTGGATATCAGAGGTTTAATACACACACCTGTATATGTCCTGAAAATTTGTCTGCTATCAACTGTAGTTTCTTTTCTTTTTTTCTTTCTTGTTCCTGGTTTTCGTGTGTTCTGCTTTGTTTCAGGTTTTCCCTGTCTTCTTTCACTGCCTAACCAATCAATGTTTATGGGTGATTAAGGTATTCATAAAGAATTCTGTTTCAGGTGCTGGAGGACAACATCATCACTTTTGTCAAAAATGAACTGAAGAAAATCCAGAAGCTTCTAAACTCCGATTACCCAGAACAATTAGAGAGTCGAAAGGTGGGCGAGGAGAGGAGCAGCAGAGAGGCTTTTGTGAACATCACACAAGACTTCCTAAGAAAAATGAAGCACGATGAACTTGCTGACCTTCTAAAGACCAGTAAGAGGATTTCTGAGGATTTAAGAAGCTGGCTAAATTTGAATGTTTTTGTTTGAAAACATGTACGTTTGATATTTCCATGAATGATTATTTTTATCCATTGATTATTTTAGAAACTTTCATTAGGGACTCTCATTGGTGCCAAGATGAACTTAAATCTACTTTGAAGAAGAAGTTCCAGTGTGTGTTTGAGGGGATCGCTAAAGCAGGAAGCCCAACCCTCCTGAATCAGATCTACACAGAGCTCCACATCACTGAGGGAGGGACTGCAGAGGTCAATGATGAACATGAGGTCAGACAGATTGAAACAGCATCCAGGAAACCAGACAGACCAGAAACAACAATCAGACAAGAAGACATCTTTAAAGTCTCACCTGGAAGAGATGAACCAATCAGAACAGTGCTGACAAAGGGAGTGGCTGGCATTGGGAAAACAGTCTTAACACAGAAATACACCCTCGACTGGGCTGAAGACAAAGCCGACCAGGACATCCAGTTCATATTTCCATTCACTTTTAGAGAGCTGAATGTGCTGAAAGAGGAAAAGTTCAGCTTGGTGGAACTTGTTCATCACTTCTTTACTGAAACCAAAGAAGCAGGAATCTGCAGGTTTGAAGACTTCCAGGTTGTGTTCATCTTTGATGGTTTGGATGAGTGTCGACTTCCTCTGGACTTCCACAAAACTACAATCCTAACTGATCCTAGAAAGTCCACCTCAGTGGATGTGCTGCTGATAAACCTCATAAGAGGGAAACTGTTTCCATCTGCTCGCCTCTGGATAACCACACGACCTGCAGCAGCAAATCAGATCCCTCCTGACTGTGTTGATATGGTGACAGAGGTCAGAGGGTTCACTGACCCACAGAAGAAGCAGTACTTCTGGACAAGATTCAGAGATAAGATGCAGGCCAGGAAGATCATCTCCCACATCAAGACATCACGAAGCCTCCACATCATGTGCCACATCCCAGTCTTCTGCTGGATCACTGCTACAGTTCTGGAGGATGTGCTGAAAACCAGAGAGGGAGGACAGCTGCCCAAGACCTTAACTGACATGTACATCCACTTCCTGGTGGTTCAGGCCAAAGTGAAGAAGGTCAAGTATGATGGAGGAGCTGAGACAGATCCACACTGGAGTCCAGAGAGCAGGAAGATGATTGAGTCTCTGGGAAAACTGGCTTTTGATCAGCTGCAGAAAGGAAACCTGATCTTCTATGAATCAGACCTGACAGAGTGTGGCATCGATATCAGAGCAGCCTCAGTGTACTCAGGAGTGTTCACACAGATCTTTAAAGAGGAGAGAGGACTGTACCAGGACAAGGTGTTCTGCTTCATCCATCTGAGTGTTCAGGAGTTTCTGGCTGCTCTTCATGTCCACCTGACCTTCATCAACTCTGGAGTCAATCTGCTGGACGAAGAAACAACCTCAAAGTGGCCTAATTTCCTTAACAAATCAAACCTACAATCTCTCCACCAGAGTGCTGTGAACAAGGCCTTACAGAGTTCAAATGGACACCTGGACTTGTTCCTCCGCTTCCTCCTGGGTCTTTCACTGCAGACCAATCAGACTCTTCTAGGAGGCCTGCTGACACAGACAGGAAGTAGCTCGCAGACCAATCAGGAAACAGTTCAGTACATCAAGGAGAAGCTCAGTGAGAATCTGTCTGCAGAGAAAAGCATCAATCTGTTCCACTGTCTGGATGAACTGAATGATCGTTCTCTAATGGAGGAGATCCAAAAGTCCCTGAGATCAGGAAGTCTCTCCACAGATAAACTGTCTCCTGCTCAGTGGTCAGCTTTGGTCTTCATTTTACTGTCATCAGAAAAAAATCTGGATGTGTTTGACCTGAAGAAATACTCTGCTTCAGAGAAGGCTCTTCTGAGGCTGCTGCCAGTGGTCAAAACCTCCAAGAAGGCTCTGTAAGTAAATATGTTGCCTATACTTTCATTTCTTTAAATGAGATTCAAATTGACAACACACTAGGCCAAAACAATTAAAAATAGATGAATTAAGTAATTAATTAAAACATAAATGGTATATTAGGTTTGGCAAAAAACTGACTCTATTGAGTGAAATGATTGTCAGCACTCAGTTGTGTCAGGTGTGTGAATGAAGTTCCCCTTCATTTTATCTGCTTCCTGTTTTCATATTCATAGCAGAAAATAATTTAGTCTTGACAGAATAATTAATATTTTTAAAAATGATGGCAGTGGCTGGCAAGCTGTAAATACCTTCCAGGTAGTGAAAGTGATTACACTGTAATTATAGTGTAATTGTAGATAATGGTAGTTGCTCCCACTGTCTATTTTCTAGGAGGTACCTGGCACTGGTCTTCCTGGGAGTTTCATCCTTTTACATAGTTAAGCAGGCTACATCAGGTCATATTGACACACATGTCCTTCACCTAAGAAACAAAAGGCTATACAAAATTCTACAGTGGAAATTCTAAGCACTAAGCACTAAATCTAAACATAAGAATAAACTAGAAATTTTCCATCACACTGGGCAGGCATTTGTACTTTCTCCCCTGCTCTTCTCCCCATATACCAACAGCCACATCTCCAGCCCCCTGTCTGTCAACATCCCAAAGTTTGCAGATGACAACACCCTTACCCCTCACCTGCACTGAGATAATAACCTGGAGCTCAGTGCTGTCAAAACTATTGAGATGACTGTTATGACTGTTCAGAATGAAAGCACCCCCAACAGACTTCATCTTCGTCTTCCTTTATCAAGAAGGTACAGCAGAGGATGTACTTTCTTTGGCAGCTGAAGACATTCAACCAGCCAAAGTCACCTATAGTGGACTTATACTCCTCTATCACTTATCACTATATCTTCACCTCATTTATGGTTAACTGGCATGGTGCTGTCACTACCAATAATATGGACACATTGCATCATGCAAATTCTTCTGCTGAGGAGGTGATTGGGTGCAATCCACCTTCCCTCCAATACCTGAACACCTCCAGAACACTGATATGGGAAAGGAAGTTAAATGTGGACCCGTCCCACCCAAGACATCATCTTTTTGTGTCACGCCCCTCTGGCAGGAAGCTGGGGTCCAACACAGACTAGACAGAACAAAAATAGTTTCCATCCTTTTGCAGTTGGACTACTTAACTTTTAGCCCCTCACTTATTTAAATTTTGACAAAATTTAAAGATTGTTAACAATTGTTAATAAAAACAATTAATTAATTCTAAGTTCTTTAATTAAACATGATGAGAACATGATAATATATTTAGTTGTGTGTCTATGTTCGACAACAAAAGTGATTTACTTTGATTAAAAATATTTTCTTTCAGACTGGGCGGCTGTAACCTCTCAAAGAGAAGTTGTGAACCTCTGGCCTCACTGCTTAACTCTCAGTGCTCTACTTTGAGAGAACTGGACCTGAGTAACAATGACCTTGAGAATTCAGGAATGAAGCTTTTCTGTGCAGGACTGGAAAGTCCTCATTGTAGACTGGAAATTCTCAGGTCAGGGTTTAGACACTTATTTTTGTTATTATGACATACACAGCTGTCCTTTATATAATTTGCAACTGATATGTTATGTTTTTTATTTTTGCATATTCATGCAAACTCCACACAGAAAGGCCCCGGCCTGATGGTGGAACTCAGGACCTTCTTGCTGTAAGGCAAAGGTGCTAATCACTGTGCCACCAATGATGAAGAAGCTTTAATAACTGCTCGTATTACAAACCCACTTCCAAAAAGATGGCACCTTTGTAAGGGTTCCATTGCATACAAGGGAAAATAATTATTTAATTCCTTTCTGAATTTGTGAGTTTGTTCAAATATTTGTAAATCAGCAATTTTTATTTTTATAGCAGTTTCATTTTCATGAAGACGGAACATTAACCAAAAATTCAGAAAGGAAAAACATGTCACAAAAGTCATAACTTTAAATTTCATTGAGAGAAATAAGTGTTTGATCCCAAATCAAAACATGACTTAGTACTTGGTTGAGAAACCTTTGTTGGCAATCACAGCGGTAAGATGTTTCTTGTAGCTAGTTACCAGGTTTGCACACATCTCAGGAGAGAATCTGGCCCACTCCTCTTAACAGAAACTCTCTAAATCCTTCAGGTTTTCTAGCTGCTGTTTGTCAACTCAAAGCATTGGCTCCTTGCATAGATTTTCAATACGTCTGAGGTCTGGAGAATGGCTAGGCCGCTCCATGGCTTTAATATGCTTCATGTTCAGCCACTCACTTGTTTCCTTGGAGGTATGTTTGGGTCACTGTCATGCCGGAAGACCCATCCACACATCTTCATGTTCTCGCTGTGGTTCTCATTCATGATTTTATGTTACTAACAAAGCCTTCAGCAGTGGCAAAGATGGTTGAGTTGGACTACCTGTACAATACCTGTATTGTCCAGGTATCACTTCATAATACCAGAAGTGACACTGACCATAGCCAAACTGAAAAACTAGTGGGAAAAAAAACCAGTCATAAAAGATGATGGAGGTTCGTGGTGGTGTCACTGGCCTCCACCTCCAAAACCATTCCTTTTTGGGGTGGGTGTCTCATTGTTTCCCTGGTACCTGTTGTTAATATCATTAACCCCCCAAACAGATGAAATTAATAACCCCCTTCACTACTTAAAGGACCAGATCAATATACTAGGTCTTTACTGGACTTGATGCTACACTCTAATTAAAAAGTGTTGCTTTCATTTATTTATTTGAGCAGTATGTACAGATACAGCTACTTAGAATTGCTACTGCAGACATCTCTTTAGATACAATTTCCATAACTCTCATTATACATATTCAAACTTTGGATCATAATTTTTTTTTTGCAAATCGGAGATAGTTGAGCAGAAAATGTCCTAAACATTAGCAAATTCGAGGTGAAATGTATTATTAAACAAGTTCACACAAGTGGCGTTATCAGGTGTGAATTGTTACATTATTATTATTTTTTTTAAAGATAAATTGAACTTAATGGATGTAATGGGTGGATAACATTGTATTTCCAATAAAATAAATAAATAAATAATGAAAGTCTTCAGTGAAGTGTTCACAGATGGATTGTTGTTTTGTATGTCTACAGTCTGTCAGGCTGTCTGATCACAGAGGAAGGCTGTACTTCTCTGGCCTCAGCTCTGAGCTCCAACCCCTCCCATCTGAGAGAGCTGGACCTGAGCTATAATCATCCAGGGGACTCTGGAATGAAGCTGCTGTTGGTTGGACTGAAGGATCCACGCTGGAGACTGGACATTGTCAGGTATGGAGAGAATGTCTGATAGAGGAGGAACAGCTGGAAACATTTCCTGTGTCCTTGACTGAGTTACTAATTGACATTACGTTACAAATTATAATGCAGAACCATGACTAATGACTGATGACTCATGGATAGTGGCGGAAACAGCCATAGCTAGCTCCCATTCTCTGCTGGAGAAGGTCACAACCATCTCTTTGGTTTTGCTGACATTCAGCTCCACCTGTGATGAGTCACACCATTCAACAGACTGCTGAAGAGTTGGAGAAAGAATGTGAGCAGAGGAAAAGGAATATGGAGGCAGGCAAGACAGAAATGAGTGACTTGAGAGAGAGGGAGAGAAACAATACAGTCAAGTAAAAATCTAAATACACCCTTACTATTTAAGATAAAATAACAGCCAGATGTTACTAATCAAATACACTTGATTAATTGGTCATCAGCAAGTGTGAGCACCTATATAAAAGCAGATGTTTTGGCAGTGTTCTGGACAATGCTACAGGAGTGCACATTCCAGTAGATTCAGTGCAAAGTGCAAAAAACAAATACGGTTTGTTTGAAGAGTTCCCAGGAGAGAGAGCCTCTGTTCTAAAAAGAACATGGCAGCATTGCTTAGGTTTGCAAAGCTGCATCTGAACAAACCCACAAGACTTCTGGAACAGTTTCCTTTGGGCAGGTGAGAAAACCTGACTGAAAGGCTGTGGTGGGACTTTCGAAAAGAGCTTAATTGGATAATTGAATGCAGCAAAATCTCAATGACAGTAACACTGTAAAGAAGGGTGGACCAAAATTCCCCCACAAAGATGCGAGAGACTGATCAAAAGGGGGAAAAAAGCACTGCAAGTTATGCCTTTTAAAGGTAGTTGTAGTTTTTCACTGGATTCCAAAGAGTCATATGACAGACAAAAAAGACAACAGGCAATGTTTGAAGGGTAAGAATCGTACAGAAAACTTTAAACTGTATCAGCAAAGACAATGAATGTATTGTGTGCAATCAAAAATGAGAGAAAACTACAAAATATATTGAATCTCCAAGATTTAAAGATAATGTTGGGTCTGCGCTTCAGCAGGCCCGCTAGTTCAGACTTACTCCCATGAACAAAGCAAGACGAACAGCTTTAACCGGTTTTTACTTGCTAGCAAGGGGAGCCAGACGGCAGCACTCCTGCACTTGACCTCAAACGACTCTGACCCCAGCCTCCGCTTGCAGCCTTTTTATTCTGTGACACACAGTTTACACAAACACCCATTGTAAAAAAAACCCCTATGGTGCGTTATAAAACTAAGGCACTGAGTGCGTGTTTGTATGCATGTTGGATCATGTGTGTGTGTGTGTGTGTGTGTGTGTGTGTGTGTGTGTGTGTGTGTGTGTATGTATGTGCACGTGAGTGAGTGTGTGTGGATGTGGGTGTGTTTGTGTGACTTCCTGCTCACAAAAGGGTCATCTTCCCTCACCCTGTATATGGCTTAACCCCTCTAACAGTCTAACCATACACAAACACAGGTGAGGCCATAAATCGTAAGAAGTAAACATCCTCACTAAATAAGGACAGAAACAGAAGAATGTCTTTGATCATACAGCTTGAACCAAGGCTTACAAATTTAGGTACAATAATGGCAACATTTAACAATTTCACTCTAGCGGATAATATTCACTTCCCTTCAGTTTTCAGTCAATTTACTGTTTCAAGGCAGTAGCAAGTAACCCACATTTGTCTTTTAATATGTGGTGCTAGTAATAATAACAATAATAATAATAATAATATGAATTATTGCCTCCTGATTGAAACAACTGAAACTGAAGAATCATCATGGTCACAAAATATACTGTCAATTTAAAATGCTCTTCTCATTTTTAATACACTGAAGCACTAAAACAGTAGAGCCATTCTTTGACTGTATCGATTTCTTGATGTTCAAACCAATCCAACAAAGAACAGACAGATCCAGGATCAGTCCAAATCAACAGCAGTTTGATCCACATATGGATTTAAGTGTATTTGTGAAAATGTTGGACTGTTCCTTTATCAGTGACTAACAGTATGTGTATGAGAGCGATGTAATGTCCATGTGTGCATGCTGAAAGACACTGTGCTGGTCTGACCTCCCTCCTCCTTTCAGGGTGGAGCCTGCTGGAGTCCGATGGTTGAGACCAGGTCTGAGGAAGTGTAAGTGTGTTTTTAATGTGATTCATGAAAACAAAGCAGCACACATTCAACCATCTTCAAACTGTCACATCACTCATTCACATCTCTGATGTCAGGAATCATCATCAAAGTGTCACATCAGTAGGTATGGGAACAGTCCATATATTCTTGGAATTATTCAATCTATCCCACTTATCGGTTCCACTTGTGCTGTAATTGGCTGATTTTAGTTCATTTTACCAAGAAGATAGTGGCACAGACTTCAGGATAGATATAGATTTTACCTTTATTTGTACTTCAAAAAGGGACAAGAGCTCAATGGTAAAGTGCGAACTTCATCCAGGACAGAAACTGCTGCGTTATGCTGCTAACACAACTCAGGCCATTTGCAATTATATGCACAGACAGCATGCTAATACTAAGCTAGCCAAAAACCAGAGGGATGAGTGAATACTGTCTCCAACCCAACACTGCAGTCATGTCTCAGCCTCGGTGATACGAGCCACTGCTGAACTTCAACAGGTAACAAACTGATGAGCAGCCAGAGTACATCATTCATTTCTACCTGCTCATGTTTCTGCAGTAGAATCACTGAGGAGATCAACTTAAAGTCTCTTTGTACTGATTTTCAACTTTGGTTTGTGTTTTCACCTTTGTGTTCATACATGAATGGGAAGAGAACGATCATATGTGTGTCACTTAGGATGTTGTTGTGTGGGACTAGGAGCTTGGACTGTCAGCCGAAGGTTTACAGTATTAACTGGTTATAATGATGGTGTGCTTCTGGACAGTTTACAGAGTAAAATGAAAGTAATGTAACATGTAGTACAATGAAAGACTTTATCCCGGGATTAATAAAGTGCCATACTGTATTACTTTTAAGAAAAGTGTTCTGTCCATTATGTGTAATGTATTAATTATTCTAGTAACGACCCCAACACTGATCAAAAAAAGATTGGAAATACCTAATACAGGCACAAACATCTGACCACACAGCAAACAATTACTTTGCACAAATGTAATGTCTTAGATCAGAATGACTAAAATGTTAGAAATTCCTATCCCTACACATCACTTATGTCAGGAGTCATCATCAAAGTGTCAATCAATGAACAGATGATGGATCAATAACTGCAGCTGGATTGTGTTTGTTCTCTCCATCAGATTCCTGTCAACTCAAAATCAACACAAACACAGTAAATAAAAACCTCAAACTGTCTGACAACAACAGGAAGGTGACACAAGTGAAGGAGGTTCAGTCATATCCTGATCATCCAGACAGATTTGATGATTGTCATCAGCTGCTGTGTAGAAATGGTCTGACTGGTCGCTGTTACTGGGAGGTCGAGTGGAGAGGAAGGGTTTGGATATCAGTGAGTTACAGAAGAATCAGAAGGAAAGGAGCCACTGATGACTGTTTGTTTGGATACAATGATCAGTCCTGGAGTCTGTGGTGCTGTGGTGATTCAGTTTTTGCCAGACACAATAACACAGAAACATCCATCTCCTCCTCCTCCTCCTCTGTCTCTAACAGAGTAGCAGTGTATGTGGACTGTCCTGCTGGCACTCTGTCCTTCTACAGAGTCTCCTCTCACACTCTGATCCACCTCCACACCTTCAACACCACATTCACTGAAATTCTTTATCCTGGGTTTTTAGTCTGGACAGGTTCATCAGTGTCCCTGTGCTGAGTTGAGTGTAAAGAGTGTCTCCTGTTAGAGAAACACTCAGACTGTTGAACAGATAGTTCAATCTGTACATGTCTGTCCCTTTCACTCAGAAACACGTTTTCAGATTAATGGATTCAATCAGTTGATATTTTAAACTGTTCTAAATGATTCCTTGTTAACTTCTTCCTCTTCAGTCCTTTAAAGATGGAAGCTTCCATTATTCCAGGATCCACATGTCTTTTCTGTCTTTTTCCACTCAAAGCTTTACAGTGAATATCAGTATGTTGTGTTTCTCTGAAGCTCAGTTCACAACCAGATCCTCTGCATTTTCAACAAGTCTGAGCTCATTAAAATGAATCCAAATTTTGATTTCTCTTTCTTAATGGGATTTTTCCATCATGTCTGAATAAGTGCACATCCAATAGTACTCAGTGTATAAAATGTTAAAGAGATTCAGCATCTCTCATGTTTCTGTCATTCTGTAAAAACAGCTGCTTTTAAAAACTGATCTAATCAAAGAAACAGGAACTTCTGTATTGATCATATCAATACATACAGCTCTGATGTCACTAATATCGACTTGAACTGTTTAAGAGTGCCTGTAGCTCAGGTGGTAGAGCAGGTCACCTACCAATTGGAAGTTCCAACAACATGAACTTGTGTTCATCTGGATGTAGTGTGGTCGGGTTGTTGAACTGCATAAGCAGGGTCTCTCGCAGTGCACCATCACTGCTGAGGTGGGACTCAGTAAGACAGTCATATGGAATTTCTTAAATGATCCTGAGGGTTATGGAACAAAAATGTCAAGTGGAAGACCCCAAAAAATTCCCTTTTTCCTTCAGTGGAACAATGGAGCTTCAGGAGGTGCAGTGGCGTCAAACGGCCACTGGCTATGTCCAGATGTTGTAGAGAGCATCCCTCATGACTGAGGGCCCTCGTTTGTGTGGTAACGACTGGGTTTGTCAACAGGACAACGCTACAGTACACAAGAGACTTCTTCCAGGAGAATAATATCACTCTTTTGGACCATCCTGCATATGTCCCTGATCTAAATCCAATTGAGAACCTTTGGGGATGGATGGCAAGGGAAGTTTACAAAAATGGACAACAGCTCCAGACAGCAGATCCCCTTCGTGCGGCCGTCTTTACCACTTGGAGAAATGTTCCCACTCACCTCATGGATATGCTTGCATAAAGCATGCCACAACGAATTTTGATCAACAATAATAGTGCAGCTACTCATTACTGAGTTCATGTTTGGATCTTTGATTTCTGTTTTGAGGGGGTTTACGGGTTTTTTTTGGAGGTGTGGTCTAAACTTTTGATCAGCTGTAAAACAGCCTGTTTCAGTTTAAGCATTGTTTTCAATAAATTACATTATCAAAAAAATGTTTTGTCTCACTTCCATTTCTTCTTGTTGCATGTTGAAGCTCTACTTGGAACCTTGCTAAGATCCAACCATGCAAAATATGATTTTTTTTTTTGCCATTTTTTAAGTTGTCTTAAACTTTTGATCGGGACTGTATAAAAGCTTCTGGACCAGTTCTAGGTTGGCAGGAGTGGTGGAGCAAAGCACAGAGAAGGGACCATAAACAAAAACCTTTAAATGAAAAGCCGGCATCTTTAATAAAACACAAACATAGAAACCAAACCAAATCAGTGACACTTAAGTAGGTCACACTTAACCTTCCACAGGTCAAGATCATTTTAGTTTACCCAACTTTGTTCTAAATGACACACCGAGGTTATTCTTTAAGCTTTAGTTCTTGATTTAGGGATCAGATTTGATCTAAAACCTTCAGTTCCACAAATGACTTGTTTAAGACAATCTGAGAGCCTGAGGGACTCAGATAGGTCTGTCCTGCAGGGCTAATAAAGCCAACTTAGTGCTATGAGCTCATTGAACTTAAGCCCACTACTAATAACTCTGAGCAGTTTCTGTCTTTCCTTGCATGAGCAATAAATTGTTCTCAAAGCCAGTTTGGTGCATTGGCCCTTTAACAGAGTTCCTATAGAGAAATCCATTTTGGCTCCAAACAAGAAAATATCATCAGCATATAACATCAGTCAACAGTCCAAATAATCACACTTTCAGTTCAGTTCTGTGTCAGTGTGATCAGTTCAAATTCACAATCCTGCTCATAAAGCAGTATAACAGGAAACACCAAACTGTCTCTTTATGAGCAAATCAAAGCGCGTGCTGCTGATCCGGTTGCTGCAGTGTCTTTAAGTTCAGTCTTGTGGGTCAGGCTCACCATCTGATGTCTCGTGTGTGTGAGTGTGTCTCAGCCAGCATGCAGAGGGGGAGAGAGGGAAGTCAGACAGCTTCACCTGTCTGTGTTTTCTTTTTCTACTTTTACCCATCAAAAAGCGAAGCTTCAATTAGCTCGTTTGCTCATCGCAAACACACTTTTTACAAACTCCAATAAAACATCATCAAACTCACCAAAACTCTCTCAGTTTGTTTTCCCAAAACTTCAACAGTCACCAGTTTTTCTTTGGGTAAAAAGATCTTTGTATTTTCACAGTAAACACAGTGATATCCCTGATTCTTCTCACTGGTGTCACTAGCTGTTTTTCACAAAGCTAACTCGCGCTTACTGGAAGAAGTGGGAAAGGTCGGTTAAAGGAGCATTCCCACAAACCACTCGTTCAATCTGAACCTGGAGTCTAGTTTTAACAAGAGTTTTCACACATTTTATCAACTGTTTACAGCACGAATTTGAGTCATGATGACTTTCTATTTAATCATAGTTATTTTTCTATTTTTTTATTATTTTCTGTTGTGTAATTGTAACAGTTGTAACCATGGTTACATGTGCGCTTCAGAAGCTCCACACAGCGTGGAAACATCAATGTGGAGCGTCCCATCCCTTTTTACGTGTTTCCTTCCTTCTCAAAGTTCTTCTTTTCTGAACTTGGTGTCCCAGAGGATCATCTCTGTGTGATCCTCCATGTGAAGCTGATGGAAGCAGTCTGTAATGTTTGAGCTGCTTTCACTTCATCTTTTCATTCACCTTTTCACTGCTGCACTCCCTTCAACCCAGAGGTCGCCTCACACTTTCTCCTTTTTTTTAAAATGTTTACTGTTGCACTAAAGTCCATAAGTGAAGAATTTATGTTATTTATTACTTGATCGTTCAAGCTACCTCACAAAAGTGCTTTGTTTGTTAACAGAGTTGTTGAATGTTAAAATAAGGAGAATTAAATTAAAAAAATGAGGAACATCCAGGATCTGATTCTTCTCTCTTCTTTATTCTTTTTTTTATGTATTATAGAAGTATCGGATCTGGACTCGGTATCGGTAGATGCTCAAAATCAAATGACTCGGACTCGAGGGCAAAAAAACCTGATCGGGACATCCCTAGTACAAACAGAGTGAGCATTTCTGAGGCCACGGACAGAAAAGAAGAGGACAAACACTGATTGTGAGCTCACCAACACACACATTTACACTTGATTTGTCTTCACAGAGAAAAACACACTTCCTGCTGCTGATGTTCCACAATAAAAGCCTTGATAAGAAACAGAAAAACAGTAAACACATTTGATTGAATTAGGAGAAATAAGCGTGTATAACTTGTATAAGGAGTATTTAGTTTCCATGGTGACGAAGCACCTTCATAACATTGAAAACACACAGTTATACCTGAAGTTACGTCGCTGAGCGTCTAATCCTGCCGCACTGACAGGCTTCTAGACTGTTCCAGAGAAACTATCAGGATTACTGTCTGTGAAGGTTCTCAGTCATCCAGGTCATTGTAGTCAAAAGTAGTCAAAAGAAAACACAGACTTAACAACGTGGTGTATGCTGTACAGTGCAGCGAGGAATGCCCAGACCTCTACATTGGAGAGACCAAACAGCCACTTCACAAGCGCATGGCACAACATAGAAGAGCCACCTCCACAGGACAAGACTCAGCAGTCCATCTGCATCTTAAGGATAAAGGTCACTCTTTCGAGGATGCCAATGTTCACATTTTGGACAGAGAGGACAGATGGTTTGAAAGAGGAGTGAAAGAGGCCATCTATGTCCACTGTGAGCGACCATCTTTGAACAGAGGCGGTGGTTTACGACACCAACTGTCTGCCATCTATAATCCAGTTTTGAGTTCCCTCCCCAGACGCCTTAACGCCCACTCACATCCTGGGCCATCTGACCTCAGGAATTCACATTATAGGGTGGGGCCAGGTTTCACAATGAGCTCACCCGAAACCCTGGCTGATTAGGTACCACACCCGCTTTCACACCTTGGCTCATGTGATTAGAGGATCACCAGGGGGTCCTTTGTCCCTCTTTGGGGGGATACTCCCACTGGGTTTAAATCTGGGACTCTCGGCCATTTGACCTTAGAACTGAAGAAGCTTCTCGGATGAGAGGTGAAACGTCTTCAAGCAACTCAAAGAAGTCCAGACGCTTTTCTTTGCAAACTCCTTTGACTATCAGGATTACTGCCCTCCAGTGGTAACTGTCAGTAACTACAACTGTCCACATACAATAATACTGACATTAGAACACATTCATTGCAGCATTTAAGCACTAATGTTCATCAGTGTGATAATGACGCTCTATATGTGAACACAGATATTACTAAACTGATACAAACACTCAGGTCAGCAGAGATATACTGACTGATGACATCTTACTGCCCTCAGGTGGTCACAGTGAGGAACTGCATGATAGTAACCCAATGGCAGGTGCCGTGCATAATGAAGAGCATTTCCAACCAACATGTATATATATTTCAACAAAGAGCAATAAGAATCATTAATAACACCGGCTTCAATCAAGCGTCTGACTCACTCTTCATCAAATTAAATACACTTTAATTTAATGAGCTGCTTGAGCTTCAAACTGTCCAAATTATGTAGAGCAAGATGACATCCATGAGGCCAAATATTCAGAATGAGTTTCAAGTCCAATAAAAACATGACGCACTGAGAGGAAACTCCATGTTCAATAAAGCGGATGTAAGAACTAATAGTAAATATCACAGCATTACACCGCTGCTTGTGTGTGGACTTCTCTCAGTCTCTCCCCATGCTTTCTTCTTCTAGTCCATCCCTGAACCTGCAGGACCCACTCAGGGGAACCTTTGGATGATGGAGGCAGGTCACATGACAGAGAAGATGAATCAGGTGTTGTAGCAGATGGAGAAACAGGTTGGAGAGAGATCAAACACGTTGTGTTGTTCACGTGCTGTCAGTGTGATGCAAATAAACCATGGAAACAAAGATGCTGGGGAGTGTCTCCATGGAGACAGACAGTCAGAGTTTATCTCTTACCACCAGAGGGCGACAAATCAGCTTCAACAGAGCACCAAACTCCTTCACAGTTAACATCTACTACATGTTAGTTATATTAGAGCTCTGCTGAGCTTCATCAATAATCCATCTTTAAACATCATCACCAGAGTTTGTCCAGTTAGATCAATGACAAACTAGTCACATGTGACAGTATTAAAGATGTATGGCAGCCCTTAAATGATCCTGCAATCAGCTCTTATTCTTCACTTTCACTGATGACTTCAAAATGTTCAAATATTTTTGGAATAAACATCCAATAATAATAAAAACCTTCATCATAAGAAGCTGAACTATACACATCATGTTTCTTCTGTTTAGCACTTACAGCCATCTCCAGTCACTTTTTTCAAAGCTCCCTGCTGTTCCCCACTTGTCATGTAGGTGGCCTCAGTGTGTTTCCCATTGCTCCCAGTCAGCTGACGTCCTTGTCCAGCAGAGCAGCCGTTCCCACCCGCTATTATCAGTCCACCAATGGCTGTTATTAGCAGTTATCACCCCATAACTATGGCTCAGATTGGCCCTCCTGCACCTGCTAGCAGGCTCAGTAGGTCATTATCACCAGTTCGTAAGCTGGATCGCTGTGTCGCTGTTGAGAGGGACAACGATGAATCCAGATCCAGTACAAACATGATCCAGTTTTGATACAAACTGGTACAAAACCGGAAGGTTTTCTATCTTTTCTTTTTTTACACATGGGTGCTACTTAACAATATCCAGCTAGAGGACCGCATTACAGGTGTGTCTAAACATGAAACATCTTAAGTGTGTGGAAAATGACTCTGGTCATTTATATTCTGATTGAATTTTATTTTTAAAGTAGCAACATTCCGACGTGCCTTTTTAAAGTATTTTTTAAAATGATTTCTGGTCTTTTAATAGCTTGATTCACAATTAAAAATGAGTAAGTTATTCAAAAAAGTCTCTCTGTTTAGTCATTACTCTTTTTGTCCGTATGCATGTTTGTCGAGTTAATCCAGTAACTAAACATCTGTTCAGCAGCTATTTTGACTGTATTTGAGCTTGTTTTTCGTGTTCTCCTACTTAGTATCTTGCCAAAACTGAAGAACGGTGTCAGCTTCAGGACAAAGAAGATCAAAGTCATCCAAGGTTCAAGGTTCAAGGTTCTTTATTCGTCACATGCATAGTTATACAGGTATAACACACAGTGAAATGTAAATGTAATCCAGAAAACCATCGTGGTGGTGTTAAATGTTCATATCTACAAATGAAGTCCTCAGCTCCCAGCTTAAGTCCCACTGATTCACCTGTCCCCACACCAGTCACACCACTGGCTGAGGGCATGGATAAAGTGACTTGCAGCACTTTTGGTTCAGAGACAGCAAACAGTAAGGCAAAGAAGAAAGAACTCAGCCTGTGGGATTCACTGAAAGATCACATTTTGCAAGTGTCATATAGATCCTCAGCACCATCCACAAACATTTGCATTATTTGCAAAGAACATATCGGTGTATGAATGCAGCAGAACTCGTGTATACTGCAAAACCTGCATTAGGAAAACACACAGAAGTTATGTCCACCTTCCAGAGAAGTGGAATGTAAGTAGCTAATTGTCACGGTTCTGTGTCGTTTTGACCCAGCTTTTTCTGTTTCTTCTAGATTATGATTTATGTTCTGATTCTTGAGTTGTGCTTTCTTTGATTTTGTATTACGGGTTATATTTTCTGTCAAGTCTGTCTCTCTCTGTCAAGTCTGCGTCTTTATAAATTGTTTCTTGTTTCCTGTTTTACTTTGAAGGTTCATGTCTGATGTCAGTGTGTTCAGTTTTATTTCTCCCCTGTCTCGTTAGCCCTAATCTCTCTCAGCTGTGTCTCCCTCCTGTTTCCCATTCCCTGATTACTCCCCTGTGTATTTAAGCCCTGTGCTTTCCTTTGCTCTCTGTTGCGTTGTACCCTGTACATGCTGTGTGTTTGTCTCCTGGTCCTGTTCAGTGCATAGTACTTATGTTCAGAGTTTTGGTTTTGTTTGTTGGTGAGTTTAATTCATGAAGTGTTTTTTCCAGCAATAAAAGCTGCGCTTTGAGTTTAAGTCCCCACCTTCACCCAGTACGTCACCTGCCACACCAGAGACAACAAAACATTGGACTTATTGTATGCTAACACGAAGGAGGCATACAGCTCATCACCTCTCCCTCCCCTGGGGGGCTCAGATCACAACCTGGTTCATCTCCAGCCTGTGTATAAACCTTTAGTACACAGAGAACCAGTAGTGAAACGCACCGTAAGGAAATGGTCGGCAGAGACTGAAGAGGCGCTGAGGGACTGTTTCTGTTCTACTGTGTGGGACAACCTCTGCAGCCCTTTGGAGGATGGCCTCAACAGCATCACAGACTGCATTACGGATTACATGAACTTCTGTGTGGACAACACCATACCAAGCATAAAGGTACGGTGTTTTTCTAACAACAAGCCATGGATAAATCCTGAAATTAAGGTTCTCCTCAAGGAGAAGAAGAAAATCTTTAGATCTGAAAACAAATAGGACCTGAGAGTTGTCCAGAAGAAGCTGAAATGGAAGATAAGGCAAGGGAAGGAAAACTACAGGAGGAAGATGGAAGAGGACAGGACAACATCAGAGGGGTTTGGAACAGCCTGAAGACAATCTCAGGACAAAAACCAAGCCCCCAGGCTGCAGGAGATTTGGGGTGGGTGAATGACCTAAATAAATATTTTAATAGGTTTGATCAAACACCCACCCCTCCCCCAGCATCATCCCCCCTGCTGCAATCTTCCTCATCTTTAGGGACTGCCTGTCTTTTATATCAGGACTTCACACCTCTCAGCTCCCAGTCATTACACCCACCCCCGGCATCTGTGGACTCCAACTTACACCCCCCTCCCCCCAAAACCGCTTTTTCTATCTCAGCACTTCAAGTGTTGAACGAGCTTCACAAGATCAAGGTGCGGAAGGCTGCAGGTCCAGATGGCGTCAGCTCCAGGCTCCTGAGATGCTGCGCAGGTGAACTGTGTGGCATCCTAGGATATCTGTTCAACCTGAGCCTGTCACTGGGGAAAGTACCACAGCTGTGGAAGACCTCCTGTGTGGTACCGGTACCAAAGACCTCCCATCCCAAGGACCTCAGCAGCTACAGGCCGGTAGCCCTGACATCGCATCTGATGAAGACCCTCGAGTGGTTGGTTCTAAACCATCTGCGCTCCCTGGTGAGGTCTTCATTGGATCCACTACAGTTTGCTTACCAGCCTGGCATCAGGGTGAAGGATGCTATCATCTACCGCCTGCACCGAGCTCTGACTCACCTGGAGAAGCCTGGAAGCACTGTGAGGATCATGTTCTTTGATTTCTCCAGTGCTTTCAACACCATCCAGCCACGACTTCTGAGGGACAAGCTGGAGCTATCAGGAGTGGACCACCACATGTCCCAGTGGATACTGGACTACCTCACAGGACGCCCACAGTATGTGAGGACACAGGGCTGTGTCTCTGATATGCTGGTCTGCAGTACGGGGGCCCCACAGGGAACTGTGCTGGCATCGTTCCTTTTCACCCTCTACACTGCAGACTTCTCCATCAACTCCCCACGCTGCCACCTACAGAAGTTCTCTGACAACTCTGCCTCATCACAGGTGAGGATGACTCAGAGTACAGACAGTGGACTCTGGACTTTGTGGACTGGTGTCAGCAGAACCACCTGCTGATCAACGCCGGGAAAACCAAGGAGTTGGTGGTGGACTTCCGGAGACGCAGACCCACCACACTGACACCGGTGAACATCCAGGGAGTGGACATTGAGATAGTGGACTCTTACAGGTACCTGGGTGTTCACCTGAATAATAAACTGGACTGGAGCCATAACACTGATGCTCTTTACAGGAAGGGTCAGAGCAGACTCTACCTGCTGAGGCGGCTGAGGTCATTTGGAGTCCAGGGAGCGCTTTTAAAGACCTTCTATGACTCTGTTGGCATCTGTCATTTTTTACAGTGTTGTATGTTGGAGCAGCAGTTTATCGGCAGCTGAGAGGAAGAGGTTGGATAAACTCATCAGGAAGGCCAGCTTCCTGATGAGTGTTCTGGGATGCACCCTGGACCCAGTGCAGGTGGTGGGAGACAGAAGGACTCTGGCCAAAATAACATCTCTGATGGACAGAGTCTCCCACCCCATGCATGGAAATGTTGCTGGACTAAAGGATTATTCTATTCTATTCTAGTCAGTACTCTTGCTGCAGCATTTTGGATTAACTGAAGGCTTTTCAGGGAGTTTTTAGGACATCACAATACCAATGAATTACAGTAGTCTAGCCTAGAAGTAATAAATGCATGAACTAGTTTTTCAGCGTCACTCTGAGACAGGATATTTCTAATTTTAGAGATGTTGTGCAATTGGAAGAAAGCAGTCTTACATATTTGTTTAATATGTGCATTGAAGGACATGTCTTGGTCAAAAATGACTCCAAGGTTCCTCACATTGTTACTGGAGGCCAAGGTAATGCCATCCAGAGTAAGATTCTGGTTAGATACCATATTTCTAAGATTTTCAGGGCCGAGTACAATAACCTCAGTTTTATCTGAATTAAGAAGCAGAAAGTTAGCGGCCATCCAGGTCTTTATGTCTTTAAGGCATTCCTGCAGTTTAACTAATTGGTGTGTGTTACCTGGCTTCATGGATAGATAGAGCTGCGTGTCATCTGCATAGCAGTGAAAATTTATGCTATGTCTTCTGATGATACTGCCTAAGGGAAGCATGTATAATGTCAACAGAATTGGTCCTAGCACTGAACCCTGTGGAACCTCAGTGTGGGAAGAAGACTCTCCATTTACTTGCATAAATTGGAGTCTATTAGATAGATATGATACAAACAAATGCAGCACAGTACCTGTAATACCTACAGCATGTTCTAATCACTCTAATAGAATATTGTGGTCGACAGTATCGAACGCTGCACTGAGTCCACTGTCAGAGGCCATAAGAAGATCATTTGTAACCTTCACTAAAGCTGTTTCTGTGCTGTGATGAGCTCTGAAACCTGACTGAAACTCTTCAAATAAGCCATTCCTCTGCAGATGATCAGTTAGCTGTTTGACAACTACTCTTTCAAGGATTTTTGATATGAAAGGAAGGTTGGAGATTGGCCTATAAGTAGCTAAGACAGCTGGGTCTAGAGATGGCTTTTTAAGTAAAGGTTTAACTACAGCCACCTTGAAGGCCTGTGGTACATAGACGATTATTAGAGATACTCAATGCATCATGGGAATCCGCCAGCAGCCTACACCTATTGCAGCACAACTAAGGGATTTTTCAGGGTCACCTGATCCAGCCCTAACAATATGATATGGGCAGCTTGCATGCTTTGGAAGGAACTATGAATGCTGAAAGGTATATGAAGGGTTCCAAGCGACATATCCTGGCAACCTACTGAAATACAGAAGGCATGACCAGGTGATGGGGAAGAGCTCTGTGGGTCAGCGTCCCCTGACACCACAACCTGAACCCACTGCTCCACCCCTCCCCTACACTGAGCCACAAACCACAATTTGTCACAAACATGTTTTTATCTGTCATAGCATAAAGTAGGAAGTCAAAATATTTTCATGCTACACTAAGTGGTGGTCTCCTCCATCTGACACACTGCAGAGCTCAATTTAAGATTAATTTAATTCAATTCAATTTTAGTTGCATAGCACCAGTTCAAAAAAAACTCTTGCCTCAAGGCACTTTATATTGCAAGGTGAACACCCTACGATAATACAAAAAAAATAGAGAATACCCTAAAAACCCCTATACGCAATTGGCTTGGTGACAGTGGGAAGGAAAAACTCCCTTTTAACATAAAGAAACCTCCAGCAGAACGAGCCTCGGGGAGGGGCGGGAATCTGCTTCGATGGGATGAAGACATTCTGTGGAAGTGATTAAGAATAACTGATGATTAAATACAGTGAGGAATCCTGCCAATCCAAGAAAGAAGTCAAGGTATTGAACTTCCATCTCTAGATGGTGCAACAGCACAGATTATAATATGTTGATTGTAGCGTATGTACAGCTAGTCTTTATTCATTTCAAGAGAGAAAACTTTTTTCTAATTTTGTTTCTGTACATTACCACAATGAATTTTAAATGAAAAGGCTCAGATGCAGTTCAAGTGCACATTTTCAGTGGGTTGAACAAAAAGATCCAGCTAGTGAGGTGTGTGAGCCGGTGGTGGGCCCAGTAGTTGCTCAGCTGCCCTCCTCCAGGGAGGAGGAACATGTGCAGGCCCCTGCTGGGCACCAGCTGCTTCCACCCAAAGAGTGGGGATGGATGCGGACGCAGTCTGCATCCCGGCTGGTCTCACCCTGGGGGCATGCACCGGCACCTGGAACAGTCCGGACCTCAAATCACCTTAAATCACGTGTAGTCGAGGATTGTGGTGTGTATGGTGTCGGCCAAGAACCAACCCGAGCTGCCAGACTTGAGATCAACTGCACCTGGCACTGGGATTGGTCCTGCAGCTCTTCCCACCAGCAGCGACATACCGCCGTACGTGCCTGCCAGCTCAGCTACCATTTGAGCCAGCTCCTTCCCTGGCTGGCCCGGTTCTGGGTCTGCCGTGACACCCTCCTGGGTTCTGGCATCACTGTAATTAACCCACAGCAGACACATCTTTTATTCTCGGTTGCTGTTTACACTGTCACGGCTGCAGCTTTTCAGCTTACAGCTTACTCTCGGACAACAACAACAACTGTTCAGGACCCAGGACAGCCGGCAAGGAATGAGTAGGTTTGATCTCTGCTCTATGTATGAAACACATTTAAAGAAATCAACAGTGTTAGTTCAATGATGCTTTTATTTTCAAACTAAAGAATTTAAAGAAATAAACCTGAGTAAGTTTACAATCACTTGTCTGTGTCTGGATTTGGATTCAGACACAGATGAAAAATAAGGAAACATTTCAGCTTCTAGAAATTCCTACACAGCACTGACACACATTTTTATATCAAACTAAATCAGCTGTTGAATTTTTTGTCATGATAGTCAGATTAAGTTTAACATTTTTTAACTGTTTAAGAAAAACACCTGCATCATTATCAGAGAAGAGAAAAAAGAGGGACTGCTGGATTTTGCTAAACAGGAAAGACTCCAGTTAAAAGCAAACATGTGGGCCAGCAGTCATCAAAATAACAGACTGACCAACACAGGACAGTGGAGCCAATAAAAAAATTATGCACTTTACCAACTTATAGAAAATACTCATTACCTAATGCAGGACCAGCATTTTATGAAGACCTGACTCAAAGAGAAATCGAAGATTACAAGAAGTAAATTATCTGAGTCAGTAGAATCAGAGGAGAACTAAAATCAAATAAACACAAAACTAGAACACAACTAGAAGGAGAGAGAGAGAGCAAGAAACTGATTCCAGCAGGTGATTTACTTCTTGTTTTACTTCTAAAAATGGCTAAGCTCCGCCCACATAATTCAGTCCAACCAGTAAGTGTTGTAGCTGTCACACCTCTCACATGGTGAAAATCAGGTGACCACTGAAGCTGGTATGATGATACTGATCGTCAAATATCCTAGTATTAGCCCAGAGACGTACAGACACCTGATCTCCAACCTCTAGACGCAGTGAGGCTGCATTAGAACCACTCACATCACCGGATGTTGGATTTTCATATGCAAGAAAAATGTGCTCTCCATTCCTGAACAACGCGGCACCTGTCTTATTGTTTGCTCGTGCATATACACTCCAGTCAAAGTGGTAGACTCCTCTCACTGGTGCAGTGAAAATACCTGTGGGACATTTGTTTTTGTCAAGTTAAATGGAAAATCAGCTGTTAGAACATTTGGAACATCAGCATGACATCAACATAGCTGAGAAGTGTTATTACCTGTGTGTGGGTTGTAGGCATTTCCAATGTTTGTGAACACATGTTTGAAAATCAGATTAATGTGAATGTTAAAGGGTCCAGTATCTCCATAACCTTGATCTAGCAGAGAGGCTGAGAAAGCCACCTGTTTGACTGAAAGAGAGAGAGAGAAATGTCATTATTTTAAACTTTCTGTTTTAGTGTAATACTCTTCCCAAAAAAGTGACCGTGACAAAAAATCTAATCTCCAATGAAAGAAATGTTGTTTGACAGTTGAAAGCATTTCAGTGTCACAGAAGAAATCAAACTCTGTGACTGCAAACTGAAATTTGATTGAATCTATTTTTGAGGATCCCAAACTCATCCTTTAGATCAGAAAGGAAGCTATTTTGTAGCTAGTAACCAAGACAACAAACTGTGCTATTCAGTGTTTTAGTTGCATTTTGGTTTGTTCTTCAGCAAAACATGAACTCAGTTTGATGTAATTCAGTAAATTAGATCCATTATTAGAACTAAAAAAATGGCTCCAGTTTTTATTTCTTGAATTATTTGACAGTGAAATTTTTTTTTAGTTAGTTTGGACTTGCTGTAGATTCAAATACTAACATAAGTGAAATATTACTGCTTCTATTCATATTTCCATGTCCCCCTATCATGTATCATCTAACATCAAGTGGCTAATTCACATACTGTGTCACAAGATGGTCGGTTAAGGTTGAACTTAAACTATCTACAGTACATGTCCAACAAGTGAGCAGTTTGTTGGCTTCTGTCTCCAGGTGGTGCTACAGCACAAATATATGGGCTCAAATTGTGGTCATAAATATTTTGTACTTCAAAATCAAATGTGTAGTTGTGAACTGAGTTTTGTAACCTTGTAAACCAAAATATCTGAACATTTTATGTTTGTGCATCTATAGATTAGAATTTGTGTATGTGTGTTAAAAAAAAAAAATTGTGTTTGTAAAAAATACTTACACAAGTAAAAATTTTGACCCAATTTTTCTTCTTTTCTTCTTTAAATAAAATTCAGGGATATAGTAGAAGCCCATATGTCCCAGTTTTCCACTGGCACTTTAAACACAGCTTACATTTCTTATAACTTACATGGAACAAACAGGTTAGTGTTAAGATTCATTTTGAGGAGAGAGAAATGTGTGAGATATAGGAATAACACACCCTGAGCCTGTCGGGTGGAGTCAACAATTTAATGACACACGTGCGGAGAGATGAGCACTGCACAGTATCACAGTATCACATCTCTGGCCAAAAGACTTCAAAATACAGTTTTATATGCATCAGAGTATATTTTGTGACGCCCCCTCATTGTGTCAGGACATCAGCTTCAAAACTACAAATGTTCTATTTGACAACTTGAGACACCTTCAAAGTACACTGGCCTCCATCCTCTCCCCGGTGGTTTCCCGTAAGCCAGCTCAGCTCTCGCATCGTGGATCTTCATCAGGAAGCATGCTCAACTTTCACCTACACCCTAACAGTGTGTGTGTATGTGTATGTCTATGCAACCACAGGGTGTGCATATGCTCTCTGCACCTTAGTTGACCTCAATTTAAACAACCAAGCTAAGGCCATCCTGTGTGGTGATCTTAACTTCTATGTAAAATGTATAAAACAAATGTTTCAATCTAATACCACTACTTAAAACTTAATCAAAGCTTAATCAGAGATATAAATGCATAATAAAACAGCCTGCTCAAAACACCTTACAATCTGACTCTGCTTTTGGTTTCACTTTTGCAAAGCATGGCGTTTCCTGTCTCCCTTTTGCACAGAATATATTTCCTGTCCCTGCAGTCTGCAGTTAACGTGGTTCTTACTGGACCTGTAATAAAGACTAATATGATACCAATATATTTGAACATCTGAATGCATCTGAATGCAATATCACTATTAATAATGAAATGGTAATGATGATTATAAAAATAGCAGCAAATACTAGCAGTAAAATATTTCTACTCTTCACAGTAGCTGATACCTGTTAAGGTTCATTTTAAGGAGAGAGAGATGGAGGAAATCGGAATAACACACTGACCCTGCCAGGTGGAGTCAAACGATGATTTTAATGAAACACACTCATGGGAGATGTTCCACTGTGTACAAACAGCATCAGATCTCGTCTCCAAACTTCAAAATACAGTTTTTATGCATCGGGGTATTTGAACGCCCCCTCTTGCGTCAACAAATACAATACATGATACGTAAACTCAAAACCACAAATGTTCTATTTGACAACTTGTGACACAATTGAAGGACACTGGCTTCCATCTTCTCCCCGGTGTTTTCCCGCAAGCCAGCTGAGCTCTCGCATCGTGCACCTGCTTCTTCATCAAACAGTCACTTACACCAACACAAAAAACTGCAACCCTAGCAAAACGTGCTTAAACTATCACCTACAAAATAAACCCCCCTATCTGTATGTGGGTGTATGTGTGTGTGTGTGTATGTCTGTGCATGTATGGGTGTGCATGTGTGGCCTTCGCTCTGCACTTTAATTGACCTCGGCTTAGGCAACCAGGCTGAGGCGATCCTGTGTGTAATGATCTTGACTTATATGTAAAATGTATTAAACAACTGTTTCAATCAAGAACCTCTACTAAAAGCTTAATCAAAAGATATAGATACATAAAAGATAATACAAATAACCTGCTCAAAATAACTTGCACTCAGACTCTGCTTTTGGTTTCACTTCTGCAGAAAGCATGCCCTGCAAACATGTAATTTCCTGTCTTATTTTGGCACAGAGTATACTTTCTTTCACAATGCAGTCTGCATATAAACATTTAAGATTATAAAAGCATTCAAAAGCATTTCGGGTTATAGATTCAACTCCACAGTTTAAAGTGGTTCTTACTGGACCTGTACTAAAGACCAATTAATTGGGTGCCAATATATTTGAACATATGAATATAATATCAATACGGTTATTAATGAAATAGTAATGATGATTATAGCAGCAAAATATCCCTATACCCTACATACCTTAATTCTCCAACCCCCTTATCATGACACTGTGGAAGCTCTATCTGAGAAATTCGGTCAGCCCCACCAGTTAAACTCACAGAAAGATTGTAAGTGTCATGGATGCACCAGATATCCGTCGTGGGGATGTTGGGACTTTTCAGAATTTTGTGCTGCAGATTTGTGCTCTTGTTGGTATGCTGAAGACCCTTGGTCTGGATGGTTAAGTGAAACTGATTTGCGGTTCTCACGTGTCATGACTCCTTAGTAAGCTGCCAGCTGAAATGAGGTTTGAGTCCTGGAGGCACATGTGACTGGTTGAAGCTGAGAACATGGAAACATTTAGATAGTTGGTAAGTTTATAGCAAAAGGACAGAGTGAGGACCATCCAGAAATCAGCACCTGAAAGAGTCAAAGTCAGTAACACGCACAGCCACTATACTCCATTGCACAGAGAATCTGCTGGCAAAGCAGTCTATTGAGCTACTGAACTGCAAATCGTCTGCTCAGAGCAAGAAAGGCCCACTGAAAGCCTATTGTCCATACTGCAATACAGAGGACTATTATCTCAGTCAATGCCCAACATTCAAATCCTTTGATAAGGTTCAAATCATAGACTGGGTTAAGACAAACCAACATTGCTGGTGATGTGAAAGATCACATCTAGCAGTACAGTGCAACGTGAAGAAAGTGTGCACCATACGTCAAGTCAAACATCTCTGGATCCTACATGAGGTCAACATCAAGAGTGTGAAGGAAGGTACTTTCCTGGTGAGCTCTGCCACCGAAATCCTCCAACTAGACAAACCTTCAGACCTCTCCTGTGTTCTGCTTAAAGTGATCAAAGTCCTACTGAGACATGGAGACATGACACTGAACACTTATGCTGTCTTGCATGATGGCTCTGACTGCACCATGCTACGTTCATCTTCAGCTTAGCAGCTAGGATTAACAGGCACTCCTGAGGACCTTTCCATGAGAACTAGCAAATATTTCATGCCTTCACTACTTAGCGTTTTGATTTAGCTCAACATTCATATCCAGCTACTTTCTTCAAGAAATCTACAAACATCTCGAGGATTTACCCCTACAAACCTTCAGCCTAGTTTCACAGCTGCTAATTGGGGCTGCACCTTATAAACCCTGCAGAACCTGTGCACTTTGAATCACCACGAGGGACAGCTGCAAGGGTTGGACACTGCAAGACAGCAAAGATTCTTGAGTCACAGCTAGAGCTGCAACTGTGCCTCCTGCAGCCCCCTATCTGTTGAGCTTCAGAGGCGTGTGGAAAAACTGTGGCAAGTTGACATTCTACCATAAAAAAGTGAAAAGGAGGTGACAATGTCAAAGGAGGATCAGAAAGTCCTTTAGATACTGGAGGCAAAACAAATAAAGTGAACATGAATGGAGTGCTCCGGTATACCAAACCCTTGTTGAGGAGAAAGGATATGCCAATTTTCCAAGCAACCCAAGAAGCAATATTGCCAAACTGTAAGAGTATAGAGAAACATCTCAGCAATGGGTGCTGCAAACAATGCAGAAATTGGAAAACTGGTAAGCTGTGGTGTTGTTGCCAAACTGCAACTACCTCCCAAGAGCAAAGAGAGATGGTAAATACTTCATCACATGGTCCAGCACAACGGCAAAAATAGAATGGTCTTGAACTGCTCCTTTCATTACAAGGAACTTCATCTGAACAAGATGCTATTGCCTGGCCCTGTCTTGAGTCCTTCCACGGTTGAAGTGCGCTTCAGGGAACACAGCAACAGTGATGTAGGGGAATGTTTCACCAGGTTTGCCTACTCTCCAAAGACAAACAACTCTTGAGGTTTCTTTGGTGCATAAACAGAGATGAGCCCCCATACATACATGGATACCAGGTCCTTCCATTTGGGAGTAACTGTAGCCCATGTTGTGCATACTTTGCTTTTCAACCTCCTATCAACATGTCCTCCTACACAGCAAACCCAGAAAGTTGTAAGGCTTTTAATCCATCAGACAGTGATTCTATGTAGACAATTATCTGAAAAACTGTTTCATCAGTTGAAACTGGGGTGAAGCGCACCAAAGCGTTGGATTTAGTTGTGATCATGTGACCTGTGTGTTTTGAAAGGCATTCTTTTCTATAAGCGTCTGCCGCTTCATAAAGTTTCTGACTTGTGATTTCCATAAGGGAAATTTGGATGCAATCCAACAATAAAAACAAGGCAGACATTAAAAACTGAAGAAAAGAATTTATTGTACACAAAGTTGACAGTTTCAAAGCAAAACATATTCAGTTTAGGTCCAGGTTATGTATTCCTATCAGTAAAACACATAAAACAACTATAAAAAGTTCAAGGTCAAATTTATTTATATAGCACATTTCCAGACAGACCATGACGCACAAAAAGTGCTTAACAATATGAAAATGCCATTAAAACAAAAACAATGTAAAACAATAGTACAACAATAAAAATAAAAGGACAGCATGAGAGTTAAAACAATAATGGGGCGCTAGTGAGGCATCTGCGAGTGAAGACGTCCCTCTGGATAGCTCGTCAAAATTACAAAAAAAAAAAATCTTTTAATACGCTCAAAAGCACGTCAAACGCATTTTTACGTCAAATTCATAACGTGCTGATTACTGTGGATATATTTCTTAGAGCCTCTCGACAATGGTGAAGCCCAAACTTAAGAAGAACGATGCGAGCGATGTAGGCCTCAAAGCCTCTTCGGACTCACCTGGTGGGGACCCCCCGCCTGCACTGGAAAAGGATGAATGCGAGCTGTCGAATAAAGCGCTACTACCGCTATAACTAGCTTGCGTTCAGAGATAAATTCCATCAAGTCTGAATTGTGCGCTACACTGGACACTCGCATATTAGAGATTTCTACCACCATAAGAGGCGAGATATCATCCTTGAACCAGAGCATCCAGGCCTCAATTTCGGACATAAAAAGCGATGTGGCCAGGCATGATAACACTTTGACTGAACTGCAGGCCTGTGCCTCAAACCACTCTGACACCATCGCCACTCTCGAGGCCACTATGGAGTGTTTGTCTACGGAGTTAAAGAAGTTAGATGAAAAATGTGAAGATCTTGAGGCACGCTCCAGGAGGAATAATGTAAGAATCGCGGGAATACCAGAAGGCAAAGAGGGACCCAAGATGACTAAGTTTGTTTCACAACTTTTGGCGGAGGCGCTATCTCTTGAGGAGAAGCCACTTATTGATCGAGCACATAGAGCGAATCGCCAACGTCCAAAACAAAGTGATCCTCCTCGGCCCATCATCTTAAGATTGCACTACTACCACGTTCGCGAGGACATTCTGCGGAAAGCTGCAGAGAACAGGAACCTGACGTGTAAGGGGCTTAAAATAAACATCTTCCCAGATTTTCCTCCCTCTGTTGCCAAGCGCAGAGCTGCATTTGCAAATGTCAGAGGAATGCTACGTGGGATGCCCAGGTTCAGGTATGGACTGGTATACCCTGCAAAGCTGTTAGTGACCCATGGTGATATGAGGAAAACTTTTACCGATCCCAAAGAGGCCCTCGACTACGCGGAGAAGCACCTCTCCCATCCACCTTAAAATGTATTAAAAGCACGGATATATCTATATGTATAACGTTGACGTTATTTATAACGTTGCGTTTTTTCTTTTCCATTTATATCCCACTTAAATGTACATACGGAACGTTTATTACTTTTGACGAGCTGTCAGTTAGAAGGTAAAAGTTACTAGGTTAACAGAGGTTAGCAGTAACAGTATGGGAAAGTATAATGTGTTGTTCTTTATTTTATTTTACTTTACCTTTTGATTGTTATTTTACCTGTTGTGAGTGCCTTCCGTAGTTCTCTTTTCTCACACTGCTGCTTGTTTACCCTTGTATATGTGGCCAGAGTGCACACCCGTGTTTACTGATTTATATCTGTTTTTTCTAATGTTTGTTTGGGGGGTTAGTAGGGAGGGTACGGTGGGTCCCATGCCCAGCTGTTACGTTGTTGCTTTAAATACTGCAGAGCCAGATAATAACATTCCCAACTTTTCATTGACACGGCTGCTCAGAATAATGTAAGCTTACAAAGCAGCAGAAATGTAACCTTCGTTAGTTGGAATGTGCGAGGATTAAACAATCCAGTTAAAAGAGGAAAAGTTCTTTCTCATCTTAAAACATTGGGACCGGATATTGTCTTCTCGCAGGAAACTCATTTGAAAGATAAATCTAATATACGATTAGGTGGATTGAGAATGTGTACCATTCTACCTTCCCTGCTAAAGCGAGAGCTACAGCTATTATGATAAAGAAGGGTATTCCATTTGTACATAAAAGCACAATATTAGACAGAAACGGACGCTATTTAATTGTAGTCGGGGAGCTGTTTTCTATACCTCTCACTCTACTAAATATATATGCCCCGAATGTGGACAGTCCATCTTTCTTCAAAAAAGTGATGACACTTATCCCAGACATGTCCCAAACAAACCTTATCATTGGTGGGGATTTTAACTGTGTGTTGGACCCCTACCTTGAAAGATCTTCTTTAACTAAGCAGGTCAGTAACAACTCCAGTGCATTTCTTAACACCTTTATTGATAATTCAAATGTGTCTGTTTGGAGAATTGCCAACCCCGCTGGGAGGGATTACTCTTTTTTTTCAACTAGGCATAATTCATATAGTAGAATTGACTACTTTCTTTTGGATGCCAAATTAATGCCATATGTCATTGACACAAAATATCACAACATTGTCATCTCAGATCACTCCCCTGTCACATTAACCTTAAACATCCAAAATGCAACTAGACCGCAGAAAATATGGAGACTTAACCCTCTATTGTTAAGTGAGAAGGATTTTCAGGAATATTTGGAGACACAGATCTCTCTGTGTTTTGATGTAAATGACAACTCAGAAACTAAGCCTTCTACACTTTGGGAGGCCTTTAAGACCTACTTAAGGGGTGCTATTATCTCTTTTGAATCAGCCAGAAGGAAGAGAAACCGGGCTAAGCTCCTTGACTTGGACTAACAATTTAAAGATTTGGTTAAAGAGAACGCCCGAACGCTATCCACTATGCTACATAAGAGAATACTGTCTTTAAAATATGAATATAATAATCTACTCTCAGCAAAAAACAGTAAAGCCTTTTTGTACACCAAGCAGAAATACTTTGAGCTTGGTGACAAACCACATAAAATGTTAGCAAGACAACTTAGAAAACAAGAACAAGACGGTACAATTCATAAAATTACAAATAATGCAGGTGAGGCTTCAACAGACTCCAGAGACATTAACAATCATTTTTTTCAATTTTATCCAAATTTATACACTACACAAAATATAGATTGTAAATCTATGAAAAAGTTCTTGGATAGCTGCACTTTTCCAAACCTAGGGGAGGATGAACTCGCACACTTAACCTCAGACATAACAATAGAAGAAATCAAGAGGGCAATTGCTTCAAGTAAGAACAATAATGCTCCTGGCCCAGATGGCATCCCAAGTGAATTTTATAAGAAATTTAGTGAGATTTTGTGCCCATACCTGCATAAAACATTTAGTCAAGCTCTAGCAGATAAAATCCTCCCTCCCACCCTTACAGAGGCAATTATAACTGTCATTTATAAAAAAGGTAGGAATGCTGAGAATGTTGGTTCTTCAATGGTGAAGTTGCTTTATGTCAATCCTCATGCTCGCGTTCTTACAACCAGATTCTATCACCATCCTTTGGCTTATATAGAGGGATAAAACAGGGATGCCCCTTCTCCCCATTGATATTTGCCTTGGCAATAGAGCCCCTTGCTGAAAGCACACGCAAAGATCCAACTATTTTTGTTATAATACTGATACAACTACTAATAAAATCTCACTCTATGCAGATGATGTGTTATTATATATCACCCAACCAGGAAAGACTATTCCTGCCATATTAGACAAAATTAAGTTATTTGGGTCTTTCTCTGGATACAGGATAAATCTGAATAAAAGTGAACTAATGCCTATACATGTGAGTAACCCATCATGGCTGCAAAACCTCCCATTCAGCGTAACTTATGAGAAGCTGACTTATCTGGGTATTCAGGTTACAAAAAGCTATTCCTCTCTATTAAAATCTAACTTCTCTCCCTTAATTTCTGAGCTTCAGTCAAGTATACAGTTCTTGAATACAATTCCTATATCCATCATTGGTAGAGTTAATGCTATAAAGATGATAATTTTGCCTAAGTGGTTGTACTTATTTCAAAATCTCCCTGTGTTCCTTCCTAAAACATTTTTTATAAACCTAAATTCACTCATCTTACCTTTTTTATGGGGCAATAAAACACATAGAATTGCTAGGAAACATCTTTCCAAGTCTAACACAGAGGGAGGGTTAGCGCTTCCGAATTTCTTGTTCTATTACTGGGCTGTGCATATAAAATTCATGACATACTGGTTAGCTGACAACGGCAGGCCCCTCACATGGTTGCACCTGGAGCTGGAAGCTGGAAGTCTTACTGTATAGGAGCTATACTGCTGTCTCCCCTGCCAATTAATAAGTCTATATATGACGGCAATGTGGTAATACATAGCACCATACGTATTCTTAAACAGATTAAACTACACTTTAATTTGAAGTCTCTATCCCCCATTGCACCCATTGTAGGGAATCCATGTTTTAAACCGTCTATTCTAGACAATACATTTAGACTTTGGAAACAGGTAGGACTTTGCACAATCAGTAATCTATACTGGGAGGGTGTCTTTGCCTCTTTCAAGCAGCTACAAGAGATATACAAGCTACCAGGGAGAGACTTTTTAAGATACCTGCAGATACCTGCAGATAAGAGAATATGTCAGGAAATATGTACAGGGCTTCGAGAGTTTCAACATTTCCGGTCTCGACAAGTGTCTCCAACTTTCACCTTTTAGTGAGAAATTTATCTCTCGCACCTATCAGAATCTAATGTCAATAAGCCCTGTGAGCTCATCCTTTATCAAATCTAAATGGGAAGAAGAATAAAGTATCACAATCACAGACATTCAGTGGGAAGAAGGTTTGTAGAATATCCATAAATGCTCCTATAATGCAAGACACCGCTTGATTCAGTTTAAAATTTTACATCGTCTACACTTTTCAAGAGAAAGGTTAAATAAAATATACCCTGAGGTCTCTCCTGTGAGAAATGCTCCCTAGCTGAAGATACGTTAAGCCGCAGTTTTGTTTTTTGACCCAAGGCAAAAAAAAAAAAATATTGGGCCGACATCTTTGATTTAATCTCTCAAATTCCTCATGTGCAGTTGAACCCTGATCCACTAATAATTATTCAGGGCGTATTTGATGATACTGTGGGAATAGACAGTGCAAAGTGGTGTTTTATATCCTATTGTATTGTTATTGCAAAGAAACTTATTCTCACTCATTGGAAGAAGAGAGATGCAAATACACTACATCTGGAACGAATATGATATACATTTTGTGATAGACTCTCTTCTTTCAGTAAAATTTGGGCACCTCTCTCAACATTTCTGCAGCTATAACAAGCAGTTATAATTTCTTGGCTTCTCATTAGGATAAGCTAGCTGGACATCTGGGACCGGGGTTGTGGGCGTGTGGGAGCGTATTGCACCATGTTATGTTATGTTTTGTTACATTTTGTTATGCTATGTGATGTTAATGTACAAAAGCAGAGCAACTATCTGATGCTGTAAATTCCACTGTCATATAAACATGTGAATTGGTCAATAAATATATCTTGAAAGAGTTAAAACAATAACTAATACTATTAAATAAGACCAAAATGCTTGGGTTATAATGTGTTAAAAGCCAGGCCATAAAAATGTGTCTTTAGAAGCGATTTAAATTGATCAAGTGTTTGTGCAGATCTAATATTTAGGGGAAGACTATTCCAAAGTCTGGGACCTGCCACAGAGAAGGCTCTATCACCACGAGATTTGAGTTTAGCCCGAGGGATAGATAGCATTAATCTTGAACTGGACCTCATGTTTTTTTCAGGAGCATAAACAGAGGAGCTCAGACAGATAAAAGGTGAAAAGAAAACTGTTGCCTCACAAACTACTTGTGAGATTAACTTTTACCATGAGCACATCAGCAGAATTACCCACACTTTATAACAGCAAAACAACAGCAGGATGAACTAATGAAGCAGAAAATCTTAATATGCAAACTAAATATAAAAACATAATAATAAAAAGCATTTAAATGTGGCTTCTAATATTCATATAAAAAACTGACCCGACCTTTCTATTTAGCTCTAACAGTCTGTGAGATCTAGCTTTGTTGATGCTGACATGCCTGTAACAGTAACTACACCGGTGTTAGGTGTACTCCTGTCCTACAGTTGTGATTTTGAGTTTCACATATGCTGTATATAAAAGATGGACATAGACACAGACTTTTCCCACTAGTTTGTAAAGTTCCATTTGTGAAGCCTTAAACTGAACATTTCGGCTTGCTTTTAGTTTTTTACTTTTTTTTGGAGGGGGGGGGACTACAAATCAATTGATAGATAACTTAGGTCTGCCCTAAAGTGTACCTTACTTTAAAATTTACAAAGTAAACATGAATTTGATGAGACCTGAAAATATGAATTGTTTACTATAACCAAAACTTTTGCAGTCAGTCTCAACCTGCTGGCCTGCTGTTTAGAAAGAATGCAGGTCGAAGAAACATAGGCATGGGCTTCACATTTCGACCTGAAAGCTGTTTCCTTGTTTAGTCAAAACCCAAAATGAACAAATATTTAAAAGGTCATATTGATTGTAAAAAATTTGAGGCGGATATCAACAGCAATCCACCCCCAAAAAAAGAAAAAAAAGAAACGTCTAGTTTTTACATTGCTATCTTTGCACAATTTTGCATGAAATTTGGGATGTAAATGATCTGATTGTTGCATTATGTTTTCAATATCACGAACTTTTTAGACACATGAGTAAAGCATGTATGTACTATCAGTTAACAGACAAATATAGATTTACCAGTGTTGTAGCTACAGCAGTGTCCATAACCTTAAGACCATGCTGTATAACTAACATCACCGACTCTTGGTCTCAGTAACCAGCTGCTTTGCCTTTTTTCCTTTCATCAGACCATGCAGAGATACAGCTGCACGCCTTTTCCACAGCGTTAACTGCGTTGTAGAATTTTGATACTTTATGTCCCAGAGCTTCAAGACCATCAACTACATCCTGCAGGGCAAAGAGGAGAAAGACTCAGATGGAAGAAGAGAAATAGAAGTTATTAATGTTTCATTTAAATAAACTGAAAATATTACCTTTTCAAGCTTGGATTCAAGTTTTACTTCACTTTTAGAGTCTACAAGAACAACCAGAGTATCAATTGCCTCCTTAAGACTCTTTCCAAACCAAAGGTGGTTCATGAGCGCCTTGACAAGAAAAAAACGATGAGATGAGAAAGTGATGATTACAGGATAAATTAGGGTGAAGAATCTTGTTACTATGATGCAAGCTTAAACAGCAAAGACGGGCATCAGTCGGCATCAATTTCTTTTATTTAATATGTAATGGCACTTTTGTGTTTACCATGCATACATACCGAGGCCACTGCCGGTGGAATCATTTCAGAACCAGACCCTCCAATCACCAGCGTCTTCGACAGAGACTTCAGCACAGATGGGGCCATATTGGAGGGAGGCCGCTCCCCTGAGAAATACAACAAAGACCTTGAATGACAAAACTAGAAAGCAGAAATCAGTCTGTACACACATATTTGTGCATAAATCATTCATACAAATGTTTCATACATGAATCAGTGACCGTATTTTCATGCAGTATTTTCATACCTGAATTTTTTTATACTCTACAACAGGGGTGTCAAACTCCAGGCCTCGAGGGCCGGTGTCCTGCAGGTTTTAGATAAGACTCTGGGTGAACACACCTGAATCAAATGATTAGTTCATTACCAGGCTTCTGGAGAACTCCAAGACATGTTGAGGAGGTAATTTAGCCATTTAAATCAGCTGTGTTGGATCAAGGACATCTAAAATCTGCAGGACACCGGCCCTCAAAGCCTGGAGTTTGACACCTGTGCTCTACAAACAAATTTAGAATCGCATCCGCCCATGCTTATCAAGAAATGATGAAAGTGCACACACAACAACTGAATTGTCTCTACTGAATCTGTATCAAACTAAAGTGAAATGTCTGTCAAAGTGCAGCTAATACTGAGACTCTGTCAGTGTGTTAGATTAATTTTTGAATGATGCTATGTCCAAACTGAATTATACAGAACCTCTATGGAACTTCAATATTATAGATCTATATATAGATTCATCCATCGATTATCTTCAGCTTATCCTTCTCAGGGTTGCAGGGGTGGTGGAGCCAATCCTAGCTATCATAGGGCAAGAGGCAGGGTAAACCGAGGTCAGGTCGCTAGCCTGATGCAGAGCTAACACAGAGAGACACTCGCATTCACACCTATGGGCAAGAGTCACCAATTAGCCTAACCCTACTAACTGCATGTCTTTGGACTGTGGGAGGAAGCCGCAGTACCCAGAGAGAACCCACACAAACATGGGGAGAACATGCAAGCTCCACACCAGTGGGATCAAACTCAGGGCCTTCTTGCTATAAGGCAACACCGTGCCAGTGTGCTGTCCTATGTATATATTTAAATGAATAGAAATATCCATATACCGTCAAATCACAACAGTACATTTATAATATAAGGTTAAACCACTTCAATAGAGAGAAAACCCCAACAATAACACGAGCCCCTAATGAGGAAGTACTTGGTGACAGTGTGAAGGAAAAACTTCACACAACAACACGTTCACATGGAAACAGATTTTATTACAGCAGTGAGTTCAACTGTGCCTGTTCTTCAACATTCAAAACATTTTAGCAGGCTATGGTATTAAACAGAATGTAACAGAAATGCAATTTTATTCCAAATTCACATGATGTGCTTCAGTTTGGCAGTTTTGTTGATCATGGAAATGATCAACAAAACATGATGCGTCACAATGGATTATGAAATGCCATTTTCTCCTCTCATTTCCTCAATGGTACTATTTTGCCATTATTAGAAGTTACTTAAAGAAATATGTCCTGTCAGGAAAATAATTTCAGGAAAAAAATTTAACTCTTTGTGGTATTAGTTATGAAATAATCCGCCTTCCTCGTCTGATTACTTGTATTTCACAAATAATAAATGTAAAAAGCATCCTACTGATCTCTTACCAGGAGAGAAGCTATTAGCTCTACCACAGAAGTCAGACAGCTGGTTGTTGAGAATGATCCCAGTGCTTGGAGAGAGGACCTTGGAGCCAAATCTTAAAAATAAAAAAATTAAATTAACTACAACACCAAGACACTCTTTGTAGTATAGAAATAGTCTAAAAATAAGTTTCTCAATAATATCTTAAATCTTCAGTTTCAAGAAAGAAAAATGTCTGATAGCTGGTTTCTAGCAGTGAAACAGAATGATGCAGGTACTGACTCGTCGTTGATGCTGCTGGTGACAGACACAGCAGATCCATCTGCAGCCACTACAGATACATGTGTGGTGCCGATGCTGTCCGGATACAAGTTGATGCCAGGATCACGAGTCTTGTTGCTGCTGATCTCGCTTCGTTTGCGGTCTGCAAAACTATCCTCTGTCAGTTTCTTTGCCGTCTGTGTGAAATACAGAGAATTAATAAAATGAATTAATAAAACTAAATAAATAAGCACATTACAGAAAATACATTGCTGTCAAGAAAATTAACAAATTATAGCCAAATGTTAACAGAATTTTGATCATTGATGCATCACTGATGCAAGATGAATGAATGAATGAATGAATGAATACATACTAGAGGTTATAATATTGGTTAGTGATCAAGCTCAACATGTGACTGGCTAACATATATTCTCTGAAATTCTTTGTCGTCTGTGTGAACTACAGAGCATCGGAAAACATCACATTACACAAAATTATACTTATTTTTAAATACTAAAATAATAATAATAAGAAGAAGAAGAACACATACTAATATTAAGCCAATTTAGGTTTATGTCCTTTTAAAACTTGTATCTATCTATATATATATATATATATATGTTTCAAAAGTTACATCACTGCTCAGAATGATGCTGAAATGAAAATCCAGAGTTACTGGAAAAGCTGAGACTCAAAGAAATTTTTACAACACTCTACTGGTTCTCTACACCCTTAGTGCTTCTATAAAAACTTTAATTGTAAGTAGCAGCCAGGTACTGTGGGTTCAGGCAGAGCAGAGGCTCATTAATTTTATCATATCCCCCCTATTTTAGTAACACGCAGGGGCCTGGAGGCAGAGGTGGCAAGTAGAAGTAACTAGTGTTAAAAACTTGATTGAATCTAAGTGAAGTTAGCTCTCTTTCTAGCTATATTTTTCAAATATTATGATAATTATCAAGTAAATGGGTACATTTACAATTAGGGATGGGTACCGGTGTCCGGTGCCATGATTGCACCGGTTCTGACATAAACGGTAGTAGCCAGACCGAAAAGCAGCGCACATTTCGGTGCTTTATTTAGGTGCTTTTTTTTTTTTTTCCTGAGCCAATTCTAGCCAATCATTTTACGTTTCCGAGGATAGTAGGCGGGCCCAGGTACGTACGTTCTTTTAGAGCAGAGCTACAGATTAAAAATGCCCCAGGCCAAGCGGTCAAAAGTCTGGCTGTACTTCACAGCAAAAGATGCAAACCCAGCAGCCTGCAACAAGTGCTTTAAGGTGATACTGTGATACTGTCAAAGGAGGTAACACCTCGAATCCGATGAAACACCTGGCGACTCATAGCGGGGGGGGGGGGGGGGGTTTAAAGCCGAGAAATGCGCCGTATTTGATAGCTTGCTGCGAGACCTCACACCGAGCACATCTACTGCGGGTGTGGTGCCTGTTATCGGACCCGGAGTTAGCAACATCCCCCAAGAACCCAAAGAGGAGAGTCCTGGCCCCTAGCCCTGTCAGCGTAGCAGAAATGATGACAGATGATGATGGCAGCAGCAGCCGTTCTCCTCTGCGTGAGTAGCTTAATGTTGTTTGTGTGTAATTTACGTTGAGTAGGCTAACCACATTATTACATTAATGCATGTAAGGTGAACTAGCAAACACCGTCGTAGTTACATGCGGCTGTCTTCTTGTTTGATGGCAGATACTCCCTTCACCCTGGCCAAAAAGGCTAAAATGACCAAAGAAAAAGTGGAAAACAGCTAAACATGAAAGGTTTTTGGACCAATTTTGTGTTTTTTCCATTGTTTAAGCACTGCTTCCAGCCAAAAGTGATACCATATATGCCCTATAGCTGAAGAAAAGGCTTACATTGTTATCTTTTTACAAAAAAACAGCTAAACATGAGAGGTTTTTGGACCAATTTTGTGTTCCCCATTCTTTAAGCACTGGTTCGAGCACCGTTTAAGCACCGGCACCGTTTCAAAAGTACCAGTTTGGCACCGGTATCGGATAAAACCTAAACGATACCCATCCCTATTTACAATTATAAGTACATTTCAAACAATGCGAATATTATTCTCCTATTGAAACCAGGGCATCCCTTTTAAATATTTTGCACTATTTAGTCACTTATATAGAATCATACTATATGCAACAAAGCAGGTGCAAATCTGTAGGATTTTGAAATACTTACTTCATCTGAGCTGAACTTTGGATCTCTGATATTTGTCTTTAATTCATTGGCAAATTTTAAAGCTTCAATATAACGGTGATAAAACAAAATCTTTTCATCAGTCGTCTTAGGTTCTGAATTCATTTTGTATCCTGAAAATATAAATAATTGTTATTTATTTCATTTAAAACATTGATTCTTAGTGTATCACATTTGTAACGATTGATAAGGATCATTTTCTTATATGAAACAAACTCTACACGCAATAAGCAACAAACCTTTCATGACGTTGAGGATGAAGCTGAGGATGGCTCCTCCTGAAGGGGGCGGAGGGAAGTACATCTGGTACTCTCCCAAAGAAATATTCCATGCATCAGTCACTTTAGCTTCATACGATGCCAAGTCCTCCAGTGTGAGTGTTCCTCCTGAGCAAAAACATTAAAACAAATGATTCTGTTGAAAAAAAATGAACACAACACATCTCATAATCAAGACTTTGAATGGATCCAGACAGATCACAGTGTAGCCTGTGAGGGATCATGATAGATTTTTACAGAACGAATCGATTTTCTAATTTGTAATTAGATCATTGTGCCTGGCAAACATAGAAAATGTTCAGGAAAGAGAGCAGGATGAATCCCGTCTGATAATACCTGCATCCTGTATGTCACTGGTTAAATTCTTTGCTATTGTTCCTTTGTAAAACACGTCTGGTCCCTCGTTTGCGATCATCTCCAAAGTGTCAGCCAGTTTCTCAAATTTCACAATATCACCGGTCTTAAGCAGGTTCCCATTTTTATCTAAATATAGCTCCCTAAAAGACAAAGACAGTGAAATAAAGCTAAAACATTCATTGTTTGGTCTTCATATTTTTGAAATCACATTGTGGGTGTATTTCATACCTTATTGACGTGTTATTAATGCGTGGGATGTGTTGACCTTGGACATAAGGAATAGGGAATCCTTCTCTGGCTAATTTGATGGTTGGCTGAAAGAGGTCGGTCCAATTCAACTTCCCATAAAGTCGGTGTGCCGCTTCATAACCTCGAATTTCCCCAGGAACCCCAATCCATTTGTTACCTGGTCAGATAGATAATGGATAGTCAGTGCTGGAAAGTCACACATACATTTGCTCGTGTTTTGAGTAAACTGTAAGGTCCTGACCTTTAATGATCTGAGATGATATTTGTTATAAATTGGTGCTTTGGAAATACTCTATTCTATTCTGCTCCATTTCAGAGGGAAACACTGTAATTTTTAAATGTGTGTGTTTGTAACTGATTATGTTAGAGATAACATTTAGCATACTACAGTTATTTTTAGATTATTTTACTATATTTACACTATTTCTGGCTTAAAGAAGCATTTAGCATATCTTATATTTACTTTTTTTACTATTTATGCAGCCTGTGTGCAGGAGTGTAGCACAGAACTCTTGGCCCCATAAATAAATGGTGTCTGTAGCCCCCTTTCTTTTCGTGATCCATCTTTCTCACACATATACTAATTTCTATTTTTTTTATTTTTTATATCTGCCACAAGTGAACTCCATGAAATACTCCCAGTTCTTACTGTGCTCCATCCCATACTCAAAAGACGCTTCTTAACAGAGACTATGCTGATTCTATATATGGATCCACAGCTTCCCTTCAAAGTCAAAACACTATAGATGATCAGGAAGTAATGTTGGAAGGTCATTTGTACTCTGCTGACCGGAACATAAGAGACAGGGACATGTGCATCCACAGCAGCCTGTGTGTCTGGCCCCACTTTAGGATCTCACAACATTTCCAGCTTCACCTCCACAGACAGATAATCTGCCAGGGAACGAGTGGAGATTAGCCAAAGCAGAAACAATGACTGATAAAGATGGGCTTGTGAGGAAATTTAAGATTCGTCCTGGGGTTGAATTTATATTATCTGGAGACCAGAAAATGGGAAAGATGGGACAACATTCTAACAAACTGTCTATTGTTGAACAGCCCATTCAGAAACTGATCTTTCTCTTAGAAGCTGTTTAATGTGACAATTATATTTTTATTGTATGAAGACTTTATGTGTGGACATTCTCTGCAGACTCGCATTGATAATTCTATTAGAGGTGGACAGATCAATCCAAATATTGATAGTATAAATACCATCACTGATATCAGTATCAAATCGATCGATCCATCCATTCTTTGGCGCTTATCCTTTTTCAGGGTTGCAGGGCAGCTGGAGCCTATCCCAGCTCTCTTAGGGTGAGAAGCAGGGTACAGCCTGGACAGGTTGAATTTGGCAAATGTGCAGTGATTCAGCTCAAAAATCATGACACATTGCTCTCCCCTACTTAAGCCCTCAAAAATGCTCTTAATTTACATAGTATCGGCACGATACCAAAATTTGTAGTATTGCACAAACTAAATTCTAAAGTACGTAAAAAGCTGTGTGGTTAAGGGTTATTTTGAGTTTAGAAATCATTAATGTTATATTTCTCTTTGTTGTTAAAACACACACACATAATTTGGTGGAAATGTAATATAATAGGACACTTTAGGACACTATTGAGGCCGTGCCACAGTCAACTTTCATTGTGCTCTGGGCTGCAATTGCTTATTAATCCTTTTTTGTCTTTTAACAAATGTATTTAATAAAGGCATTTTAATACTGGAACCAATTTGCCTCAGTAATGTCTCTTCAAACCATGTATTTCTTTTGTTTAGTCTGAAAACACACTCTTTATATTTCCTAGGGGTGAATTTTCCCTGGGTGGCGCTGTTGCATTTTAATCATAACACCCCCCTGACCACCTCGCCACAACAGTAAGCATGTACTTAGTTTTTTATGCTTCAGTGTGCCAGCCACAAATTTAAATTCTCTATCATGCAAAAAAGAAAGTCATACATGAACATGATCCAGAAATGCAGCTGTCTTCTCTGGGCCAAAGCTCATTTAAAAAGGACTGAGGCAAAGTGGAAAACTGTTCTAACGTCAGACAAATTACATTTTTTTAGTTTTTTTGAAAATGTGGATCCTGCATCCTCTGGGCTAAACAGTAAAGGACTTTAACATTGTTAAGTGCTGCTGTTTTTGCAGCTTGTTATCATCACTCAATTCAAAACATTTGAAGGTGATTACATTACTGCCTATGGAACTGGCTGCTTGCACATCTGGCAATGCACCATCAGTGCTGAAAGGTGTACACAGGTCTTAGAGCAACTTATGCTCCGATCGAGTTGACATCTATTTCAGCAAGACCACGCTAAACCTCATACTGCAACTATTACAATAGCATCTCTTCACAGTAGAAGTACCTGGGTCTGAAAATGGCCTGCATGCAGTTCAAACCTGTGACCAAGAAGAAAAAAACACATTGGGTCCATCATGAAATGAAAGATATGACAAAAAGGACCCAGGACTGTGGAGCAGCTAGAATCCTTTGGCAAATAAAAATGTGGGTTTTTTGAACCGGTATTTGAATTTATCTGGATTTGCTAATTATTTCTTTGAAGAGGTATACGATAATTTATGTTTTTGTTCCTGAGTAAACTATTTTCTTGTATTTTCAGTTTGATGATGTTTCCTTTGTGTCCAGTCTGTCTCTGTCTCATCTGAGGGTCCTGTCTTGTCTTGTGTTTTAGTGTTTTGTTCTTTTGTCCAATTGTTTTGTCCTAGTTTAAGTGTGTGTGTGTGTGTGTGTGTGTGTGTGTCAGTGAAGCTTGTGTCCATGCAATAACGATACTGAGGCGAGTTGTTTAAGATATCCTGAACTCCCATAAATAGGAAACTCAAGCCTGCTTTAATGTTAGCTTATAACCAGCTGTTGATGTTTAGCTGGTTTGTTGTTGACTGCCTGGAGTTGGAAGCGCTGATTGTCCAGTCTCCTTACAGTAACTAAATAATAATGTTTATGCACTCCTTAGCATGTTAGGGTCCTGACTGTAGTTCAGGAGATGAGGTTAGAGGTGAGGCAGAGGATGACATTTTAAAAAGGTTCCTGTCATGCTGTCTCTTTCCTTCGCTTCTTTGGTGACCAGAGCCCTATCTCAGGTGATAAGGTGTCTTGAGTTTGTCTTACAGACTAAGGTGCAGAATTTAAAAAATAACTCTACAGATAACTGACTACACCTTTAAAACTTTTGTGTTTACATCTTGTGCATGATTTGGAGAAAGACCTGTTAAGACCTGTTTGGAGAAAGACCTGACTACTTCAATCTCTCTGGCTGTCTCTGAAACTAGGGAGCATGTGTTTCATGGTGTTAATTTATGCTAGATTATTCTGATAGTGTCATATATGACACCAACTCATTGTCTTTAATAACTGCCAACGGTCAAACCCTCTGTAGTGGTTTGCTTTATCTCTTTTTTCTTTTCTTTTATAATATCCTAGTTTTGCTTTCTTGAGGAATGAGGAATGACTCACAGTGTGCATTAGCAGTCACCTGTACAGATCAAATTAGGTGTGGCATAAATGTGAGTCCAAGAGCAGATTAGACTAAAACATTAGAAATATTAGCATTATGCCAGAAAAACAGCCCACCTTGCGTCCACTCTGTGCTGTTATGACATGACTTAAGCAGGTCAGAGTTCACGCTGCTGGGGACAGTCTCTCTGGAGGTGATGATTTTCACTTTGCCTTTGAAAAGATGACATATTATTATGTTATTCCCCAGCAGGGCTGAGCAAAGAGGAGGGAGGATGTCTTGTTACCAGAGCTGTCCATCACAGTGAATATGACCCCGCCTCCGATCCCCGCACTCTGTGGGTTGATGATGGAGGTGCACAGCAGCGCAGCAATGGCAGCATCTACTGCAGAGCCACCTTTCTGAAGAATGTCCCTGAAACAGTTCATCGTTATCACTCTAGTGTTATTGTTATCATGTGTGTTAGAGGCGCACAATATAATTTAATTTTAGTGGTGTCCTCGGGATTCCCATATGCTTGTTTGCCATTCACCTAGGGACCATTTTTGATCCGAGGACACCACAAGGGTTACAATTGTAATGCCAATTAAATTGCCTCGACTGAATAACACAACAATGTGTTGCCTTTTTTTTATTGCATGTGCTAAGGATGCACACTTCATTGAACTTTATTCTCAATCATGTCCCACAATTAAATTAACCTGATCATTTGCAGACAAACAGGAGGATCTTGAAATCTATACAACCACTTTTTCAGGTATCTGTGAGGAGCCTAGCAGGACTGTGGACAAGCTGGAGACAGGGCAGAGAGGACTGACTGAGACCAGTGTAAAGTCAGTTACAATCGTCTAACTGGCAGGAAATGAGAGCATGAATTACAATTTCACCATCTTTCATGGAAAGAAAAGGCCTCAGTTCAATATTTAACCACTAAGTTAAATATGTCAAAAATCACACCAAGATTTTTTGCATAGGGTTTGATATAACTGGAGAGATTGTGAAGCTGATCACAGAGCTCTCTGATGGAACTATGCAGTCTGAGTGGTCAGTTTCAGTAGAAAAGCAATATAAACAACAATTTAAAAGTGAAAGCAGTGCTCTGTGGATTTAATCCTGTGTTAGGTTTGGGTAACTGCATTAAACTTGCTCTGAATTTAGGTGAATAAGGAGGAACAACTTTATTTTGAACCAAAGATTTGTACATTAGCGGGAAAGTTAGAGTTTGCGTCCAGAGAAGCAGAAAAGACAGTAGCATTGTGTTGGCAGATAAAAAAAATAGAAGTAAAATGGTTACATACTGTTTCAAACAAATAAACTGATAAAAAACAGCAAACGTTGTAGCAAAAAGAGGTAAAATAAGACTGAAGAATACAAGGTTTACATTAACTGAATTTAACCCTGCATGAGAAAAAGCTGTTCGCAGTTCTTGGAGATTTTTTAGCGTTTGCATTTGGATCAGTGCATAATCGTATGTGTAATGTGAAAAAAAAAATGTGTCAGAAGTTTAAAATGTTACTCACCGTCCAATCTCCGAACAATTCACGGAGTCTGCGGCCACTGCAGCTTGTGAGAAAAGGCAATTAGGGTCCTCGTCGTCCGACCGGGCAACCTGACCTTTACTTATACATACCTTGAACCATACCACTAACCAAATAACACCAACTATTAGACAACCTGCAAAAAAACAACAACAAATCCAACAGATGAAGCGATCGTTTGGGGAGCATTTTTCGGGACAAGAGAAGCAACGTAGTGTCACCGTAGCCCCCTTGGGGCTATTAGGAGACGTATTTCCCCCCTCAGTGTTCTTGCTGGTGCGGAAAGTACAACACTTCTCGTCTGACTCAGACATTGCTGTTTTCTTCTCTGCCAAACAGTCAGTAGTTCCCTTCCTCTGAAAGTTTACCGCTTGTTGATTCCCCAGACAGCACAGCTACGTGTTGCGCACATATTTCCGCTGTGTGGGTACTGATAGGCGCAGCGTGGCGCAGACGTGTTCATTGGTAAGCAGAGGTAGCTGCTACCTCATTTGACGCTGCTTCTCTCTCTCTTACCACGCCACACAAAGAGGGGTCCGGTAGCGCTGATGTTTTTTGCTCATCTCTGCAAAACACTGGGTGGACCTCAGCCTTTTCCTCCTCGTGTGTGATCCCACCAGGGATGAAACATATGAGAACTTTCTTTAGCTTAAATGTATTTTGTTAGCTTCAAATTTGGACAAATTTGTCAACACAACCATCATGAAGAACCTTTGAAAGCATTTGTTGAAACTAAGATGTTTGAGTCAATTACATTCAAAGTGTTTGTATTTTAAAATGTTTGTTTTCTTTAACAAACAATCAGAGAACAGATGAGTTTGGCTGTTGGAGGGGTGCTTTTTTGCTTTGTATCTGGAGATATTTTAAAACAACTTCTATAGAAATCATCTGGCTTCCACACCATACCTTGTAGTTCCTGCTTCAGCTGGTTGATCTCAGTCTTCTGACTCTCTAGTTCAGTTTTTTGTCTCTCCAGCTTTGCTTCTTGTTCTGTACGGAAGCGTAGAGCTGCCACCCAGGCAAAAGAAAAATAGAAGTATATCACGTTATAACGTGAAAAGTTTATTGTTCTAACAAGATACTTTTCATGTTTGTACAATATACTTTTCACGTTTGAACAATATAATATCACGTTATTACAATATACATAATTATCACGTTCGTACAATATAATATTTATATTGTACGTACAATATAAATATTATATTGTACGTACAATATAATATTTATATTGTACGTACAATATAAATATTATATTGTACGAACGTGATAATTATGTATATTGTAATAACGTGATATTATATTGTTCAAACGTGAAAAGTATATTGTACAAACATGAAAAGTATCTTGTTAGAACAATAAACTTTTCACGTTATAACGTGATATACTTCTATTTTTCTTTTGCCTGGGTGGCAGCTCTACGCTTCCGTAGTTCTGAACAAATGCAAAAACCAAAACAAAACTGACAGCACACAGTGATTCATGACATTCATGTTTTTAATGTTTTATGTTCTTGTCTATCATAGCATGAAGTAAGAAAGCAACTGTGACTCCCTGTATGTTCATGCAACACTGAGCACTTTAGTGACAGTGAGAAGGAAAAACTCTCTTTTAAAAGAAAGAAAACCAGGCTTCTGGAGAAATCACAAGTAAGCCTGCAGTCTGAGAGCTAAGTGCTCTAATGGGCTGTGCGGCACTATGAGGTCATTGAGAAAAGATGGTGCCTGATTATTCAAGACCTTGTATGTGAGGAGCAGGATTTTAAATTTTATTCTAAATTTAACAGAGAGTCACTGAAGAGAAGCTAATATAGGAGAAATATGCTCTCTCTTTGCTTCTATTTACATTAAAAAAAATTGGAGTCTATTATATAGATATGATTCAAACTACTGCGGTGCAGTACCTGAATGCTCTAATAAAATATTATGGTCAATAGTATCGAACGCTGCACTGAGGTCTAGCAGGACAAGCACAGAGATGAGTCCACTGTCAGAGGCCATAAGAAGATCATTTGTAACCTTCACTAAAGCTGTTTCTGTGCTGTGATGAGCTCTGAAACCTGACTGAAACTCTTCAAATAAGCCATTCCTCTGCTGATGATCAGTGCAAAATAGTGAGATGCCATTTCCTCTCTAGCTTTTGCATTATCTTCTGTAAGGTCCGCACATATTATGTCATGACATGGTATTTAACTTGACTCTTTTGCTCGAAGAAAGTTAGAAATATAATATTATCACTAAAACATGATTGGTGCTGCAGCTCTGAACTAAAAAATATTCAAACACAGAAACACCACTTTGTGGACAGATTTATATCACCAAATGTGAGTAAAATATCTAAAAATGTCCAACAAAGAAACAAAGGTAGTGAGCTTCCATCTCCAGGTGGTGCAAAATTATACTATATTGATTGTAGCGTATATAGAGTTAGGTCCAATGTTCCCTCTAAGCTGCGCACGTGCGGAATTGCACACTGCTGGCACGGTCTCTGCGCACAGAAAATCTGCGTTGCGCACAAAAAAAAAATAAAAATAAAAAAAATAACCTGAATTGAAATTAAAATTAATACTTTAACAATTCTGTTTTGCAGTGTTAGTAAGTGACTGGCTGCTCCCATATGGGCGTCACGGCGAGTGAGAGGAGCCGTGTGGAAAATAAAGGAGGATCCAAACGCAGGCACTTGTACAGGTGTGAGGGTGGTTTATTAAACACAAAATGAAATGGACAAAACAGCAAACGGGACCAAAAACTATCTAAACTGAGAACAACTAAACTACTGACATAAACCAGGACCTGAACATGAAGGAGGATGAGCGGAGGTAGCAGACGACGGACAGCAGGGAGACACACAGATGAAGCAGGGTGTGTTCACAGACGGACCAGCAACTACAACAAGTAAAGACGTGACTTAAATACACACAGAGAAACACAGGGAGATTACACACAGGTGGTGGACACAGCTGGGAGTAATTAACAAGATGAGACAGGTAAAACTGAACACACTCACATGAGACGCAGACCTTCACAATAAAACAGGAAACAGGAAACCATCACACAAAGACGCCGACTCGACACTGAGAGAGAGACAGAAAATGACACATGGAACTAGACCTATACTAAGCAGACACGACCGAAGAACAAATCCTTAAACATGAACAAACAGAAACATGGAACTCTAATAATAATCCATCATCCTAATAATCATCACCACCACCACCAGTATTACAGGGAAAAATCCATCATTCAAAACCAAAACATAACAACTCAAAATACTGGGTCACACCGACCAGTAGCGGTTTTAGATACGGGCGACACGGGCGGTTGCCCGGGGCGGCATCGTGGTGGGGGGCGGCATCACGGGCATCGGAAAAAAAAATTGCTCGTACTCATGCTGCCCCGACATCATGCCAGCGCATATTGGGAATGGCATAGGCACCGATCAGTTTTCTATCGCCCATTTGCTGGGAGTAGGGGCGCTCTCCGTTTGCGAGGTGCGCTGCTGCTTGCGGCACAGGGAGGAGAGGGCGGGGCGGCGGGGGATTCTCTGGCTGGCTGGAGCAGCATCTAATAACCAACTCGCAAAATAAAACAAAATAAAAACAAACCAACAAACACGAAAACACCAGACATCATGATACAGACTTACAATCTGCACCGATGTTTTTTCGAAATTCTATACGCGAAAAGTGAGCGCGAGAGCCCTCGGTGCGCCTGCTCGCTGCTGAAGTCAAAGTAAACTTTATTGTCATCTCCGCTACATACAGTCCAGTATATAGAGAGACGAGACGACGAGGCTCCAGTTACAGCAGTGCAAGTAAACAAACAATAAATATAAGAAGAGTAAGAAAATAAATATACACTTTAGGACGAGGGGTAAAGGGATCAATAACAATTTAAAATGTGTATTTTATATTTTGTTGATTTAAAGTCTCACACACAACCCGTTTTTAAAGTTTTTAAAAAAGAGAAAAGAAGAGGAGTGTGCCGGGGACTGAGCCTGCCTATTTGCCTGATGCGCTGTCAACTTTACGCAATAATGCGAGAGGTGGAATTGCTTGCTTGTTTATTAAAGTGCTTGAAAAGTTTACAGAGCAATGTGATCGGCTCGCGATTCAAACTCTTAGAACTTCACAGGCTCTAATGCAACAAGAGGAAACTCGTTGTGCTGCGGTCAACAAAAACTACGGCTACCCAGCCCTGCTCTCTGTCAAAATCAAACCAGTGAAAGACAGACTGACAACGCCCCCTTAATGTCACCGCGAGCACCCACGTGACTCCCGTTACACATCACCATAGCAACCAAACAAATCGAAAACCCAGTGATCATTAAAATTCAATACATTTAATTATGGCTCCTAGAAGGAGAAACGAGCAAAAGATGCAGGTAAGCAGATGTGTCATTGGATAATGGCAGGTCATCCTAAAACATTAAGAATCAGAATACTTTCTTAATCCCTAAGGAAATTATGTGGGTTACAGTTCCTCCAAGAAGAAATGGTAAAAATAGTAACAGTAACAGACTAAACTCCAAACAATATATACAATAATATAATATTAACTAGTCAGTGTCAATTGTTGATTTGTCCTGTTCCCATTGTATGACGAATTATGATGTCTGTTTGGTAGCCGTTTGCATGTTTGCATACTATGCATACTCTCTCTCTCTCTTCATATATGGGGTCATATATGCGTGTGTGTGTGTGTGTGTGTGTGTGTGTGTGTGTGTCTGGGGGGGGGGGCGCCAGAGGGCGTGTTCGCCCGGGGCGCCAAACAGGCTAGGACCGCCACTGACACCGACCCAGAACCGTGACAATGGGATTAGAACGATGCCACCTTATCCCATAGTCCAGCCAATAATGCGATTCACATTCGTATATACGCAGCCAATCAACGTGGTTGACAGGCTATGACAGCGTCCTTATGTGCCGACACCGGTGTTTTAGCTAGCAGAGCGGCGTGGCTGATGTGGAGTGAAGCCACTGTAGCTGTGTCCCAAAACGTCGGCTGCATCCTGCGGAGGCCGCATTTGAAGGCCGATTACGTCACAGCCCGGCGACGAAGGCTGTCCCAATTCGTCGACTCCTTCAAATGCGGCCGACAAATGCATCCTTCATTTCCCCAAATTTGAAGGATGGGTCGGGTGTGTCCTTCGTGGCCCACCATATCCCAGAATTCATAGCGCGGCCCAGCCAAATTTCAGCTGCCAACAATGGCGGCCGCTACTAAGTTTTAAAATTAGTCTTATTAATCTTTCTGGGTCACAAAATAAACTTTTAACATATTTTCAGGCGAGAAAGTAGCTGTGCAAATTACAAATATCTGCTTGGTTTATCAAGACATCGTATATTTGCAAAAGTGTGCCGACGTTTTCGGAGACGTCTGTTACCCACCCACTCGATAACAAGCCGGGGGGGTTCAATGGTCACTCCAGCCGGCGAGAGCAGCGGACTCCCGGCTTCATCGTTTTCAGACCCCCGCTCTTTCGCTACTCAGGTTAAACATGATATATAAGTCACTCGGATAACTTAAAAATGTAATTGTTTGCCTTTTCGGTGTTTTATTTGTTCCGGAGTAAATTGGTTTGGCTGAGATCAAAATTATTAGATTATTAGATTAAATAAAACTTTATTAATCCATCGGGTGGGTTCCTCCGGGATTTTCACACAGCTGAATAAACGTTAAACAGAAAACTGATTAAACAGAAGTGTGAGACGGTCGAGAATTTACGCCAGTGTCCTGTTATATTTTAGATAGCAAGGAGCAGACGGCCGAGTTTATTAAACTCCACCGACACAGCGGTGACGCAAATCTGAAGGCTAGACCGTCCCATTTCACAGCCTCGCACTTCCGGCCTTCTCGGTCTTTGAAGGACCCGGCCCATGTAGACCGCCAAGGCCGGGTCCTCCGAAGGATGCAGCCGACGTTTTGGGACACAGCTATTAATGACAACGTGTACAACCATTGGAGATGTGAGCAGGACAGACGGAACAATTGACAGAAAAAGTGTGGACTTTATACCAGTTTTTAAATTGTGTTGATAGGCCACGTAAAACCAGAGTTATGATAAAAATATGCAATGTTTGGTTTTCTTCCTGAATACTATCGTTGTTTATATTTACTGCGGGAAGAAACGGTAAAAACAGCGTTTTATAAGGAAAAAGGCTCGAAAGCACTCTCCGCCTGTGAGCAAAAACAAACCCCCACCCAGGCTGTTGTTCTCCTTTATCTCATAGTGGACAGAAATTATTTTTTGGAGTGGCACAAATAATTTGTGTGGCATCAAATTTGATGCAGAACAGCTGATTGTTCTGTAAATAGTTTGAAATGTTTATTTAAAAACGCCTTGGCTGCATTTTAAAAAAAATTGCTGCAAAAAACTTTGTTGTTTGCCAAACTGAGTTACTTTTGTGAGGAGTAACTATATAATTAATTGCCCAGCATTGGTAATTATATACTATATTTTGCAGACAGAGAGTTACAGGACTCTCTCCCAGACCACAGACTCATACTCATAATACAAGTCAGAGCTTTATAAAAAAAAAAAAAAAAAAAAAGAAAGAAAAAAAAAGAAAGTTGTGTTTTTGAAATTGGAGTTCAAGTTATTTTTACTTCCAATAGTGTTAACATACTACACAGGCCAATGGCTAGATTTTTTTTTTACATTTTCATTGTAAGTAGTCTAAAGCAGTTAATTAAAAGTAGTCTAACATAAATGTAAATGCTGTAATTTGATTATTTTAATAAACCATGTAACTTGGATGGATTCGATGCTGGCGTGACCACAGTGCACATGTCTGCTGTTGCTCACAGTGGTCCAAGGGATCGCTCAGGGAGTTTGTGTGTTCGCTCAGACACATGAAAAATTAGAGGGAACATTGATTAGGTCCATAAATATTTGAACAGATAGAACTTTTTTGGTTCTTTATATTAACACAATGAATTTGAAATTAAAAAACTCAGATTCAGTTGAAGACTATCATATTTAACTCATTGGGTTGAACAATAAGATTACATTAAAATGCGAGGAACTAAAGCATTTTTAACACAATCCCTTCATTTCGGGGGCTCTAAAGTAAATGGACAAATTAAATACCTCAAAATAAAGTGGTCATTTCTAATACTTGGCCGAAAAACTTTTGGTGATGTTCATGAGTTCAAGAATTCAGGCTATCATTGCCAGCAGATGCTGGGTTTCCTCCTTATTAACTCTCGGCCAGGCCTTTACTGCAGCAGCTTTCAGTTGCTGTTTGTTTGTGAGCTTTCTGTCTGAAGTTTAGTCTTCAACAAGGGAAATGCTCAGTTGGGTTAAGATCAGGTGACTGACTTGGCCATTCAAGAATATTCAACTTCTTTCCTTTAATAAACTCCTGGGAGTTTATTAATTTTGAAATATTTGGTTTAGAGGTCTTTGCCATGATTATAAGCAATGAGCTGACTCATTTTAAACACCTTCTGGTCAGTTTCTGCAATTTCTGATCCTCAGACAATAAGAACAGTTTTTGGTTCCACATCAAATCAAAATACTCTCTCGTGACTACTTCAACATTTATGTAGTAAAAATACTTATTTTCATAAGAAAACACATGTCCATCCTAGTCGTCCCTCATTGCTGTTTTTTTCTGCATATTTTTGATGTAACAGAGATGAGAAATATTTTTTAAGGATGGGAATTTAACAAGTTAATTGCAATTAATTAATTTGAAAAAAAAATAATGTGTTAAAAAAATAATGCATTTAATCGCACTTTGCATTCCAAGCAAAGGGGAACTTTGCATACCACTTTGTATACCAGCATGTTTTCCTGGTATACAGATTACACTGATGCACACATCAGAGCTACAATAATCTCAAAAGAAAGCGCGTTGCTAGGACTTTCAAAAGACTACCTCAAGCACTTCTTGTCATGTGAAGGCTGTGTGTAGGCAGGAGTGGTGGTAAGGAGGACCCAATGTGCAGACACTCGGAGGCAGAAAGTAAACTCAAACTTAGATTTATTGCTAGATGGCAAACAGAGAATTGGCAAAACTGGCAAAACCTTCAAAGTAAAACAGGAAACATAACACAGAGATGCGGACTTGACACGGGGATACAGCAGACAGGGGAGACCGCAACTATGGATCACAGACAGAAAACCAGAACACTAAGCTCTAACAAAAACCACACAGAGAACCTAAACTTAGAATAATCCAATAAAACAAAATCAAAGAGCCAAAAACACAAAACACTGGGTCGACGACCCAGGCACCCTAACACTTCTACTTTATGGTACCATCTAAATGTAAAAACATGTTGCAGCGAGCACAGAAAGTGTGGGAGCTGTCAGCATTAGCAGTCCTAGTTCGGCAGCCCAAACTTGATGAAATGCCTGGCTTCGGGACCAAAATTAGTAAGTCAACATCGGACAAACTTACAAATTCTTTTGCAAAATGGATTGCTCTGGACTGTAGACCTCTATCAGTGGTAGAAGTTTGGGGGCTAGAAAATGTGCTATAGTTAGTGTCAGGTGATCCAACTTTCCAAATGCTGTGCTGAAAGACTATTTCAAGTAAAACTGAACAGCTTTATTACACTGAAAAGCAAGCAAATTTAGATGCATTACAGACAGCCCTGCTAATATGGAGGAACTACAACAGGAGCAAACAAGACTGGTGCAACAGAAAGAGCCACTCATACAGGATGTTTCCACACGGTGGGATTCAACGCTGGATATGGTTTCTCATCTACCAAAGAATCAAGAGGCTGTTTTTGCTCCTTTAGACAAACAAAATACAAGCTAGTTATTTTAACTCCATCGGAGCTGGTAAAACTCCAAAAGCTGGTGACTGTCCTTGAGCCATGCAGGTAAATAAAACTATTTTTTAACTTATTGTTACTGTTTCTTCAAAAAGCTCTATAGTTGACAGTTATTGTGTAGATTAATAATTACTTTCTTGAACTGTCTACTACAGGTTTGTGACTGAGCTTCTTGGAGGTGAGACATATGTCTCATGTTCACTGCTTTCTGCTACCTGCATCACAGGGTCTCCGATGATGACTCAAACTACATGGTGAAATTTAAGACTGCCTTCACAAAGGACCTATCCCAACGTGTAGCTACACTCAACCATCAGTGGCTCAAGATAGCTACTGTGCTTGACCGATGCTTTAAGGACTTAAAGTGTCTTGCAAGGAGAGAGTGAGAAGAGGTTTGGACCAGCCTTGAGGCTCCGTTGCAGGAACAGTGCAAAGATGCCACCACAAAGAAGCCAGCAAAGACAAAGAGCCTCCTCCTCCCTTCATTGTCTTCAAACTCTGATTCACATGAGGAAGCCCTGTCTAACAGGGCCCTGACTTTATACAGAGCAGAATCCACCATCAGCGAGACAGACTGCCCGCTGCAGTCGTGGTCCAGTCGAGCAGGGACCCACCATTAGCTGTCTGTCCTGGCCCGCAAGTAATTGATTAAATCAAATTTTTCAATTGAGTCCCAGCCCTATTATTTTTCCATCCCTGTCATTTTAGATAGTATTGAAGCAATGCTGATACCTCTGTAATGCAAGGGTGGATCATGTGAAAAGTGTTGTTATGCTCTTCTATCACTACCTTAAATAAATATAAATATACCTTGATTCTCTTGTTGTAGTAGAGTGATCTGCTCTTTCTGTACAGCCAGTGAAGCAGTCATTTCTCTCAGAACAGCATGGATGTCCTGTAAACAGGGTTGCTGGAGTGTAGTCTGCTGAGCAAGAATTTCCTTATTTGTCTCTCTTTGATCTATTGAAACAGAAGAGATCAAAAGAAACTGCTGTATAACTGTGTCATCCACAAACCTGATCTTTATATAACATGGCAAAAACGAGCATCAATGAAGATGTTACTTCCCCATTCCACAAACACCCCCCTAAGACATAATGAATAAAGTAGCATAATGACGCTATGAATTGGCTTAAATGTCCTTCCAGTAATTATCAAGTAACCAAGCTAGTCCATTATGTTCACACTAATCAATGGTTTTCTCCATGTCCCTGTCAGGCCTTTACTGCATGTCACTGGGTGGTGAATAACTGAAGCATCAGTCTTTAACTGCTTGACTCAACAAACTGGGTCGCAGAGTTGAGTACGTGGGTTGCGCCAAACAGCTGATTCTGTTATTGACTTATGTTTGGTGGTGTTTATTGGATTGGATGATTGAAGTCTGAAGACACAAGACATATTTGCATTTCATTACTAGAAAAATTAATATTGGGTTCTAAAAACATTACATAAAAATCTCCCTGAATAAAAGTGAGTTTCTCTTCGGTTTTGGGGAAAATGTTATGCAAAAGTTGAAATAAAAACATGATAACCACATAAATAAGTACAAGCATATAATTGAGGATTTTGCATGGAAGCCAGAGAGTGGAAAAACAATTTCTTGAGTAAATGTTTCTGAAAGTTAAATTCTAAATTAAACTTTATTTTGGTTTAATAAACAGTTTAATGTTTTTGAAACAGTAAACACTAAATTGACCTTTGTTTATATCTCATATAGTTAAATGTTTCTGGAAGCTGAATACTGAATTGAACCTTGTTTTTGCCCAATAAACAATTTGATGAAACCACAACCAATATAGCCTTCATTCTCACAATATCATACAATTGATTGTCCCAAAAATCTGAACAGAATTAGGAAAAAAGACTTTTAAATACACTGCCCTGTTTCCTGGACTAATCTGCAGAGGGAACTGAAATTGTCAGAAATGGTTACCTTGGGGGAGTCCATCTTAAAGGCATGAGAGAATTCTTTTAGTCAGTGTGCTTGTTTTTAATGTCGCTCTTAATTGATCTGTTATTGTATAGTTGTCACATGTTTGTACAGCATATTGTAATTGTTTTAATTGATATGTACTTATGTGGTACATGCCCACATAGCAGACAGGTCTGGCCTGGATCTGGTGTCAAGCCGGCACTGCTGACTGATTTCTGGCATGGTAAGTGGTATGTCATCTAGATATGGGCCAGGCCTGGCGTAGATGGCACTGTTTATGTGATGGCATCCACATCTGGCCCAATTGTCAAAGTCAAAGTCAAGTCAAAGTCAACTTTATTTGTCAATTCTGCCATATGTACAGGACATACAGAGAATAGAAATTTCGTTACTCTCAAACCCTAGATGAACATTTAGGTTTGGTTTATGGGGCCCAGGGTCATAGAAAACAGGCCTGGCTCGGATCCGGCATCAAGATGGCACTTCTGACTGACTGGTGTCATGGCAGGGTGTATGTCAACCAGATGTGGGCCAGGTCTGGCAATGATGGCACTTTTTATGTTCCCATTTTCCTATTTTAGGTAGAAGACCCAAATGTCATGTTGCAATACTATACTGCTATGGTGGCCAACGTTTCAAATGCAGATTTGACAGGTTTGTGAACCTACACTTTATCCAAAACCTAGTGAGGGTTTACTCATTTTTACCACCGGCTGGCTGTACCTCAGGAGGTAGAGCAGGTCACCTACTGATCAGAAGGTTATTGGTTTGATCCCTGGCTCCTTCAGTCTGCATGTCAGGAGCGTGAATGTGTATGAATGTAGTTAGGAAGCATGCAATTTAGAGAAAGTGTGTGATTGAGTGAATGTGCCATGTTGTATAGAGCACTTTGAGTAATCTGGGAGAGTAGAAAAGCGCTATATAAGAATCAGTCCATTCATTGTCTGAACAGAGTTCTGTCATGGTACTTTTGCACTATCATGTTCTGGCACACGTTGTTATTACATGGCTTGATTAAGGTACACATTAGGCTGACATGTATGGCAAACACTGGTCCATGTGACTAAGGTTTTCCCTTAAAAAATAGTTAGTCACTAAAGAATAGAATACAACTAGCAGGGGCATATGCTGTTGTGCTGCAAAAAAGAGCAAACAAGCAAAAATAAAAGGAAAGAAAATGTAATCCATTGAGTTAAACCTTGATAAATCCAGTTATAATGTACCATTACACTCAGAGGATCAAGATGAATTTAAGTATATGCTAGCTTTGCATATGCAACATATTCCTGATAACTGTTCTGTCCCGAGTCTTTTCTTCCTATACCACCCAACTTGACTTCACCTCCAGTTTTCATGCCAAAGGAGGGTAATTGCACATGCCTGACGTGGAGGAATCTTACCAAAGTGGGAATGGTAAGCCCTGACTGGGGTAATGACACCATACATTTCACTTATGGTCAAATTCCTCAAAATTTGACCATAAGAGCAGATTTGTTTTGGCTGGTGGAGGAAAGAAACTGTTATTTTCAAAAGTTGATTCTGTTCTTCTGGACGTAGCATTTTCAGTGGGAGAAATGTTTCATCACTCATCCAAGTGACTTCTTCAGTCTCAGCTGACTGCAGGTTTCTTAATTACCCCTTGGGGATAAATAAAGTCTCTCTGATTCTGATTCTAATTCCCCAATCTTATAAAGATAACATTTGCATAATGACTGAAACTAGCACCACTGAAGGAACAATGGGCTCGGAGGTCAGTTCCTTGATCATAATTATGCAAATTCTCATGACCACTGATCAAAGACATCTGATCAATGGCCATGAGTACCATTCACAGAGAGTTGGGGAATGGCAATCACAGCATTGTAAGATTGTGAAAGAAAAAAAAAGAAACTGTTACATTTCCTGCCCAGTATCTGGTTAGGTACTTGCGCCATTGTCCAGCTGGGACTGCTAGTAACAGTAATAGGTCATAGGGTTGGCTAACTTGACCAGGAATTTAATAACAGGACTGTTAGAACAGCTGATTTTAAAGTCACTTATGACAGTCCAGAATAGGATGACATTGGATATGCTCTTGGCGGTAAAAGGATTGGTGTGTTCAGTGTGTGGGTTGGTTTGTTGTACGTATATTCCAAATGATACAGCTCCGGATGGGTCAGTTATCAGGGCATGGGACGGACTACAGATATTATCTAATGAGATGAAGGTATTTTCTGGGATTGAAGATCCTCTGGGTGAGTGGTTGACCAATACATTTAAAAATATTAAGCTATGACTTTATCATTGATGGTGTCATTGGCTACATTCACAGCTGTATTGACTTGTTGCGGGTGTTGTCTAATCCCATTTTTGAGGACTCTAATTAACAGATTGATAACAACAGCACTAATAGAAAAACATGCAGTACCATCCTATCAGATGCCATTGCTGGTTGGGGTCGGTGATGAATGAGGTGAGGAGGATTCATGGCTGAGCCGATGTAGGAAGGACTAAATGTATATTGTTCATTTGCTTGCTTAGGCTTGTAATGATTAAAAGAAACAATGAATCAGGTTTTAAAGGTAAAATGGCTGTGTTCGTTTGGAGCGTTCTCATGAGGGGACATGCTGACATGCTGTCTATAAGACCCAGTCTATAAGACCCAGCAACTGACCAAATGAGGGCAACAGCTGATTTAGCACTGACTTGACCATAAGACACCACTCCAGGAAAAGCTGAAAGGCTATCACACTGGACGGGAAGCTGAGCGATAGCAGGCTGAGCAAAACACATGTTCTTTTGGTTCACATGTAAAATATGCGTGAAAAGCGGGACTGTTAGGGTTGAAAATGATTAAATAAAGCTGATTTTATTATTTTAATATACACAATGGAATATAGTCATAGTAGTTGGTAACAGTTGGCGCTCCGTGTTTTGAGGGTCAAAAGCCTTGGATAAAATTTAAACGATTAAGGCTAGGCGGGGAGGTGTTTTCGTGTCTGTCATTTTTGATTCCAGGAAAAAGGAGCAGATAGGAGGTCGACGAGGCGAGGAGATGAGTGAAGAAGAGGTCAAATGGAGACATCAGGATGGGTTCCGGAAGAAGACAGACTTGTTATTGTCGCAGTATAAAACTGTACAGCCTGATTCAGGGTTATCCTTGGTGTGAGACAGATGGCTGTGTTCACATCAAGGTCCAGCGCTGTAACTTGTATTTTCAACTGCCGAAGCAAATTATATCTTTTTAAACGACAGATATTTTTCCTGTGCTTCCTTTTGAAAAAATTTGGACACAACATTAACTTTCATTGTGTCTCTGTATAAATAGTGCTGTTGTCCTTTCAGTCTTTTTTACATTCTTTCTAGTAGCCCTCCTTTGGCATCTGGATTCATGTTACTATGGACTTTGTTTTATAACTTTGGAGCCCTGTACTATGAAAGCGGTCTTATCTAGTTAACTAGATAAGACTGCTTCAGGGCTATGCTGGTATGGTAGCATGCTGTAAACCTAACCTGCTCCAGAGTAGGTTAATTACCAGATTAGAGATCAACAGGTATGAAATTTACAGACCAATCAATTCTGTGGAAAATTGATAGTGTCTTTACTTCTGAGGAATGAGTTGTTTAAAATTGTACAACACTTTTATTAGTTTTCTTTTGTGCAGACATGTAGAACATACAGCATGTCATTTCCACCTCTCATATGCCATCCTTTCTTCGTCACTCTACCATCTAGACGATACCTTCAGTCCCCAAAGAAATAGATCCTGTACATAATCCTGTCACCTTGTGGCATGACGCGAAGTTACATTTGATTCATCAAAAACAACACATCTAATCATTACAAATGCACACATAGTCGTATCTTAACAAATATTATTCTATTTTTGGAACAGCGAATAATGACAGCCTGCAATACGGAATCAATTTTAAACTGTAGGATTCAACAAAGCAGATTGCATTCAGGATGTGTGTGTATATAAGTTTAGCATGTACAAACATTGAAATGTAATGATAAGGTGACAAAACAATGACAAAGTCTGAATAGAGATTATTTCTTACAGGTGACACTAGTAACACAAATGTGAATCATATGAAAGGTTTCTTGACACTGTTACTTCTTTCACTGCCTGACACAATACCGTACTGTACCTTGATTCTCTTTTTCTAGGAATGCAATCTTCACCCTCTGTTCAGCAATTGAGGCAGACATCTCTCTCAGCACAGTATGGATGTCTTGTTGATATGGTTGCTGGATTGCAGTGTGCTGGGCAAGTTTCTTATCTTTATCTGCCTCCATCTGATTTGTGGAAACCGAGCAGAAGTAGATTAAGAAAAACAAAATTTCTTCAGTGTTTCTGGAAATCCTCACAACTGAACTGTGCCACCTGTATATCTGAGTGAGTGATCTATAAAGTGAACATGATCATAAAAAAAATGTAACTTCCTCATTGTGGTATTGCTAATCTTATGATAAGTGAGTGCCTAAGTACTATGAGTGACTTGATGACTTCCGTAATCTTTAACTTAGGCTAGAAAGAGACACTAGCAAACCAATCAATGATTGTCACCTCACACTAAAACAGGTAAACAGGTGTGCTGTCCTGGGTAATCAATTTAATATTTAGAAGATTCCTAACAAATCTTAAAACATTCTCTATTTATATGAAACAAGCCCTCTGTAAATATAGAACTAAATAGATTAGAAATCAACAGGCTAATTTAGGCTGTTAGGACAAAGTGTTGCCACTGTTTTAGACTACAGTCTGAACATCAAATATTGTACATTTAATTTATTCTCTTTAAAATTTAAAACTGCTGTCATTGGATTTGTTTTAACTTTAAAAACATAATTTATTTGGTGCGGTCCAGATTTTGAGAGTTTGTGATTTTAATCTCTGCATTTTAGTTAATTCGTGTTTAGACATTAAAGTGTTATTTTTGGCTTCAGAGCATCAGTATCCATCCTGAACACACAGTAAAGTGACTGCCAACACTAGAAAACATATAAAAATACTTTAACAGAAAAAAGTTTGCAAGTTTGACTGAATAAAAAAACAGAAGGAGCAGCGTAATGGCACGGTGGTTAGCACTGTTACCTCTGAATCCTGAGTTTGATTCCATCACCTGGTTGGGGCCTTTCTTTGTGGAGTTTGCATGTTCTCCCTGTGTTTACATGGGTTCTCTCCGTGTACTCCAGCTTCCACCCATAGTCCAAAGACATGCAGTTAGTGGGGTCAGGTTAACTGGTCTTTCTAAATTGCACATAGGTGTGAATGTGAGTGCAAATGGTTGTCTCTATGTGTTAGAGACAAAGACTGGTCACCTGCCTTTGGTTATCAATGGAAATACGTGTAGTGTGTTCTGATAATAAAACATTTAGATATGTTGTAGTGCTATTTAATAAGTAAAAGTTTAATAACACCTTAAATGTTTGTAGTACTTTGACTGTTGATTAAGACAGACTGATCAGATGTGTGATGTGAGGGTAAAACATCTTCTAGCAGTTTCTTCCAGTCTAATTAAGCTTCTTTTGAATTAGTGAAATGTAACTGGAAAGATTTAAATTCCTCTTATTTCAACGTAGATTTTAAAAGATTTCACGTGCTGACCCATTTTAGCGTCAGCTGACAATTGTTGACAGTCTCTTGTTGTTCTCCTTGCAACTTTGTATCTGAAATTCAAAAAATTTACATCAGTTATGAAAACATTTCAGTTTCTTTTGCTTTCTGTTATCAAAGCAATACCAAAATCAAAGGCAGCTACCTCCTCCTCATCCGTTCTTCTTTTTACTGTGCAGTATAAAGTTCAGGTCAAATGAGGATCATAGATAATCTTCTGTACTGCGGTGTTCAAGAATGCAGAGCAGTTTCCTCTGTCCCAATATAAACAGATGTTTAAAGATTTTTGTTCTTATTCTGTTTTTAGAAAAAATATACCACATTTTTATACTTTATTACAATTGTTTATCAGGAAAACATGAACTGACTTTAATGTTCATCAACCATGCGTTCATTATTACAGCTTTGTTTTAAATGATTATCTTTTTATCTGCCATTTTATTGCATGAAAATTTCTACATTGTATTGGTTTATTTTGGCTGGTTCAAGATACTTAGAGTTAAAACAACTGAGACAGGGTGATGAAAATAATTGCTGTCAGTTCTCTCATTCCGTATATAATCTCCAGTCTTAGCAGAGGGCAGTGACACTGTTGATTTAACTCCAAAAAGTCGATTCTGTTCATCTGGATGTACCTTTTTTGGATGAGTGATGAAACATTTCTCCCACTAAAAAAGGTACATCCAGATAAACAGAATCAACTTTTTAAGATTTCCTTACCTCACTGAAAAAAAGAGCATGTTGGATTTACTTAATTCAATAGTGTAATTGGTTGCACACAATTGTTTTGCTTTGGCAGAAACTTAAACAACTGAGTTAAATCAACACAACTTATTCATATTCAATAAACCTGTGTATTTTGTGTTGATGAAACGTGATTGAAACATGTTTAGATGAAGTAAGTTGAGCTGTTGGAATATTTTAATCCTTCACAATTTTGTCATTTTATTCCAACACTATTAGAACTTTTACCCCAATACTACTTGGTCACTTAAATATTACATGTTGTCTTGATATTACATAATGTTCAACAAAGTCTAGAGTCTGGTTAACATAAAAATTGAATGAATTTACAATGTCTTCCATCCTCCTATCTTTATCCAGGTTACAGGGGGCCTGGAGCTTAACTCCAAATTGATAGGGATAAGAGGCAGGTTACACCCTGGAGAGCTCACCAGTCTATCACACAGAAACAAACAACCGTTTCCACTCACAGCTAATTTAGAATTACCAATTAACCTAAATCTAATTGAATTAGACACTTAACTGTGGGAGGAAACCAGAATGCCCAGAGAGACCCTACTACAAACTAGCCAGGTTGTGGATTTGAACCCAGGACTTTCTTGCTGTGAGGCAACAGCACTACTCACCACACCACTAATCCAGGCTTAACAAAAGTAGGAAACTTTGTGCTGTAATTAGCGACTTTCCCTGTTCAAGTATGAGCTCGGGTTCAAATTGTGTAAGACTCAAACACCCTCCGAAGAGAGTTTATGTTTGCTCCTTTCATTTTATCGATAAAAAGCCCACAGAGCTACACCCCGACCCGGAGCTTTATCTGGGCTATGACCGACCCCCACCAAAGAAAAGAAGAAAGCTCACTCGGACCACTTTGAGTGTGACAGCTTCCAGTAACACGAACAAAAACACAGAATCTGTACCCGGTAAGTGAAAGTGTAAATGTGGTTTGCCACCGTTTTACATTTTAATCATGCAGTTCTTTACTTTTACTAAATAATAACCTATGGTGAATGGCATTAGTATCAGCACTAGCTGGTTATTAGCAGCAAAGTCTCCATTTTAAAGAAAGTTTACACCCGTGGTTAGTAATTAACACCAGCCGCATGCTGCCAAAACTATATATGACTTCATTTAATTGTCCCAGAGAGATTAGCCCCAAGGGCTGTAAAAGTCTCAGGTTTGTGTTTATAAAGAACATGCTAACAGTTATTAAAGGCAGTTATTTTATCATTCATTTAAAGCGACTGCAACTGTATGAAAACTCAAGTAAAAACGTTAAATGCAACCTCGGCAAAAATACCAACATTTGTGACTTTTTTTTAGAATGAAAAATAAAATCTAATCACAATAAATGAGTAAAATTGTGTCAATTTTTTAGGGGACTTAGGGACATTTTATGTTGACATTTATGGTTTTGCATTTGTGTGAAAGAATGTAGAATGAGAAATTTCCCTCAAAAATATAAAAAAGCCAAGTGACAGTTTACAGTTTCTCTTATGCTAACAGTTTGAGTGTACATCTGATCATATTTTTGTCTTATTCAGACTCCACAGTGTTACGTTCAGTGGAATTAGACCAGGCCAGCATCTCCACACAACCCCCTGAGCCACATCTGCACTCAGTCCACACACAGTGGGAGGATCCTTCGCAACAAGACCATCAATACGGCAACAGGTCTCGCAGAAAAGATGTGCAGGATAAGATGACTCAGTGTGATGAAGTTGCATATTTCATTCTTCAAAATGATGCAGACGCTTTGCTGTACACTGGGATAGCCTTAGAAACATTTAACACACTTGTGTCGACACTGGAAGGATATGACAACAATGAATTTGCAATGCCTGTCCGAGATCAAGTCCTCATGACACTTATGACATTAAAGAGTAACCGTGTAATAGGTGACCTAAGCCGCCAGTTTCACATATCACAAAGCATGGCCAGCAAGATCATCTCACACTGGTTAGACAAGCTGGAGGAAGTTCTCCGACCATTAATTCCATGGCTGCCAAAAGAAACTATTCAAGCAACTATGCCTGAAGCCTTCAAGAAGAACTTTCCAAATGCTACATGCATTATAGACTGCAGTGAGACCCTTTGACAGAAACCCAGAAATCTGGGCTCAAGAGGGGAATCATACAGCCATTATTATTCACACAACACAGTCAAATATTTGGTTGCTGTTGCACCATGTGGACTAATCATGTTTGTGTCTGCGGCATATGGCGGCCGATGTAGTGACTAATTTATCACAATGGACTCTGGAATATTAACATACCTAAAACCTGGTGATGAAGTCATGGCAGATAGAGGTTTTACAATTAGAGACTTACTCTTTGAGAGAAAAGTTAGATTAGTAACACCTGCTTTCACAACAAAACGTAAACAGCTAACTGAGGAACAGGTAACATACACACGTCAGATTGCAAATATAAGAATCCATGTTGAAAGAGCAATCAGACGCTTGAAAGTCTACAAAATACTTTCACAAATTGTTCCTATAAGCGTAGCTCCTAAAGTAGACAAGATACTGAGAATATGTGCTGCTCTAGTTAACTTAAGAGAGGATCTCATTCGTGATACACAATAATTTTGTATGTTATGAACAAGTGTGGACTCGGGGATATTACCATTTATTACCATTTACCATTTATTAAGATGGTTACTCAGGACATCAAGTTGTGTAGTGTAATGTAATTATTTTAAGGTTAAAATTTGATGTACATATATGTAGAGAGTAAATAATTCCAGGTCTCCCTTTTTTATCTTCTGTTCTAGAAGAAAGGTTATGTGATACAGTACACACACACACACACACACACACACACACACACACACATATATATATATATGTATATTTATTGCAATCGATTGAACAATTACTACTTTTTTATTCAACCACAATGAGATATCTCAAATCTACAATAATTAGTTGTGCATTCTTGAAATTTTTTTGTGTTGGAAGATTACAGAAATACAGAACTATTCACAACATTTAATGTTGTCAGTTTGTCATTAATTTCCCACCATATGTTAAAATTATGTACATTTTAGTTGTATTGAAATATTTAACAGATTTCATATTGAATGTCTCCTTCTTATTCACAAGACAGAGACCAAACTCTGCAGACGTGTTGGTGTCTGACTGTCCCATTTATAGTTGTAACATGCATTAAACCTTGCCCATTATCTTCAAGTATCTCTCATTTAACTGAAACCGTCCTGCTGCATACTCCTCTACAAATCGAGGTAAGAAATATGAGAAGTAAAACCCTCTCAAGCGCTTTACTTGTTCCTTTACAAATGCTTCATCATATTGCACTGTAAATGAAACATGCTCACTAGGTGTGCAGATCACAAGTGTGGCAGTCTTGAGCCCTGTGCAAAACATTGTAAGTTGCACTTGCATGTAATAGCCTCTGCTGCCAGTTTTCTGCAGCTGCAGCTCTCCATACCAGTTTGATATCGCTGCATTTCTAGGTAAGCTGCTCCGTGAGTGAAGGATGGGTCGACACAGGACATTTTATTTCTAGAAGCACATCTGAGTCAATGACCCCATCAGGACTCGCAGAGAGCCATGGCTCCTGGATGCTGATAACACTACCCATGTTCATACCCTGTTCTTTCAGCTGATGACAAGCTCTAACTTCATTTTCTTTACCATAGTTTGTTTCATAATTCCCACGAAAGGAAGGGTACATGTGCTCAGATAAAAATTTGTCATTTTTTGTGGTGGCACCTACTGGAACTTTTTTAGCGGAGCTTGCTGTAAGTCTGATTTTCCTGCAGTTGTGCCACAAATCAGATGCACTTTGCTCTTTTGTTTCTTCTTGTAATTGTGCTGCTTGCTCTTCAGAAACTTGAATGTATGCCTGGTAGAATGCCCTGCATGGATTACAGCTTAGTTCGTAACTGTGTGCTTGGTGTGGCTGAAAAAATTGCTCATCAACTTTACTGTTGCGGTGAGGACCTGCAGATGGCGAGGCATTGTAACACTTTCCAATTAATATGTTCTTGAGGAGGAAAAGTGGCTTCACTGGTGCTTTGCTAACACTGTCAATAAAGCCTTGATGTGTAAGGTGATATGGTGTGTTAGGGAGAGTTTGTGTCACTGGAGTCCGGGAGTTCACATCGTACTGCTGCTCTGCCCTGTGATGTCTGAAGTTTATCTGGCTTAGACGTTTAGGTTCAAGGTTAGGTTATGCCCAGACCTCTACATCGGAGAGACCAAACAGCCACTTCACAAGCGCATGGCACAACATAGAAGAGCCACCTCCACGGGACAAGACTCAGCAGTTCATCTGCATCTAAAGGACAAAGGTCACTCTTTTGAGGATGCCAACATTTACAAAACAAAATCAGTGCTATCTAACCACCCATCATTCCTAACTGCAAAGAATATGTTGCATTTAACAGATCACTTTTTATCAATAAGCAGGGTTTGTGCTGTATAAAATAAGTTTTAATTGTTTATCTGTTGACTTGTGTTGTCTCACCAGTGATGAATGTGCTGATTCTGCTGGTTGCACACACTCAGCAGAGTTCATTTGATCAGTAGGGCAGCTGTGGCTACAATGTAGCTTGCCATCACCAGTGTGTGAATGTGTGTGTGAATCAGTGGATGACTGAATGTGTAAAGTCTCTTTGGGGTCCTTAGGGACTAGTAAAGCGCTATACAAATACAGGCCATTTACCATTTACCATTTGGACTGTAGTAAAATGCAACTGAGAAAATTTTAAAACAGGAAATCATGACAAAAGGCTAATGTGTTTCCTCCTCCATATCCCTCAGGTGTAGCGTTTCCTCATATTTCTCCAAACAGACTGCAGTTTTTTGAATATGAATCCATCACTTTAAACTGTGAGTCTGATGGCTCATCTGTGTGGAAAGTGATGAGGGACGTCCAAGAAACAGTTCCAACAAACATTTCTAACTGGGTAACATCAGCTGGGTCAAGCATCATTAACCCTGCATTTTCATCAGACAGCGGGAGATACTGGTGTGAAAATGAAGGAGGACTAAAAAGCAGCATTATCAATATTAGTGTACAGAGAAAAAATATTGTCATGCGCAGTCGGATTATACACTGAAAAATAAACAAGTGTTCTAGTCATTTGAAAATATATTTGCTTTCAGGGCTAATTCATGAGCTTTGCAAGTGCCTTATAATCAGTAATGGGAATAACAGCGTTACAAGTAACGGCATTACTTTTTTCAGTAACGAGTAATCTAACTAATTACTATTTCTATCGTTACAACGCCGTTACTGTTACTAACAAGAAAATGCGGTGCGGTCGCGTTACTATTATATCAGTTGCACTGAAGTAGCTGTCTGCGTAAGTAATCTGGACACTACAGCTTTAAGCAGCTGGGTGCGCTCCCGCAGACGGCAATCACTGTCTGCCCGACGATCACTTTTTGGCACAACACCTGGAGCTAAGGGGGCAAAACAATCGCATGAGTGCTGCTGTTTGACTGAGGAAGAATAAAGTAGTCATGGTTAGTCAGTCACATGACCACTTCAAGATGACAAAGCAACAAGGTGATATATACCAGTTTTTAAATTGTGTTGATAGGCCACGTAAAACCAGAGTCGTGATAAACAATATATATGCATGTTTTTTCCTCAATAGTTTCATCACTTTTACTGTCTAAGGACAGCGCTAGCAAGCACTCTCTGCTTATGACCCCCCCAAAAAAACAAACAAAAAAAAACCCTGCCCTTTCGTCTTGGTGGAAAAATGTTCCATGTCGACCAATCAAAAAATGATATGGCAACATGACATTTGGTTGTTTAGGAAGAGGGGGAAGTTTTAGGAGTGACCGCGCGCGCGAGAGAGAAAGAAAGATCGCAGAAAAAGAGAGAGTTTTGAGATGTGAGAGATTTGTGACATTTAGCGAGTTTGGAGTGTGTAGTTAATGTGTTGTCTTTTGTAGTTAGTGTGTAGTGTTGTGGATAGTTTTGTGTTGTGTGTCAGAACAATGAGGTGACTGCTGTCTCCAGGTATCGGGCTGTGATGTTCTCCTTTATAGTGGCCAGAAATTTTTGGAGTGGCACAAATAATTTGTGTGGCATCTTATTGAATGCAGAACAGCTGATTGTTCTGTAAATAGTCTGAAATGGTTATTAAAAAAAGAGGGTAAAAGGTAAATGGCTGCAAATAGCTTTGTTGTTTGCAAAACTTGTGCATATGATTTTTAAATCGACAATTTATATTTGCATTTAAAGTTATGAAATATGACTTAATAAACATGTTTGTGGTTGTTACAGTAAAAAATATAACTTTTTCTACTCGGATTTTATGTTTTTTGTCTGATTTTAGATCAATTGTGTTAATACAGTATGTCAAAATGAAAACATAACTGACACATGAGGTTGTGCTGAAAAGAATGATACCAAACAAGGCAAAGCAAATAGTTTTTAAAGGTAAAATGTGGAGGGAAAATCAAAAGTAGTTAAAAATGGGCAATTATACCCTGGACCCCAGAGGGTTTTTTTTTTAAAGTAACGCAATAGTTACTTTTCAAGTAATTAACTACTTTTGGAATATTGTAACTCAGTTACTAACTCAATTACAGTTACTAGTTACTTCTTCAAAAAAAGTAACTAATTACTTTTTCAAAGTAACTTGCCCAACACTGCTTATAATGTTCAGTCTCATTCAAAGAGGGAGAGAAAATGTATTTACAAAAACATTTTCAAGCTGACAGCTATACAACATTTAGCAACTCATAGATAAAACAATGCTGATAACTAATGTCACTAATGTCACTAGTGTCACTAATGATTCTCTATATCAATATCAGTAACTGGTTGTTTTGTTTGTAATGTTTTTTGATTCAGTCTCACATTTGATGTAATTTCTTCAGCTGGTTCTGTGATCTTAGAGAGTCCTGCTCTGCCTGTGATGGAGGGAGACAGTGTGACTCTGCGCTGTACAAAGAAGAAAAGTTCAGCTGAACTTGTGGCTGAATTTTATAAGTATAGACTTTTATTAAAAACCAGCTATAAATGATAGATTACCATCCGCAATGTTTCAAAATCTGATGAAGGACTTTACAGCTGTAATCTCTCTGGAGAGGGAGAATCACCACAGAGCTGGCTGGCTATCCAAAAACATGTGTTTGAAGGTATAAACTCTTAATAATGCAATAATTTTAAGTACTGTTAGGAATGTAGATTTTTTTTCTTTTGTGTTGCTTTTGCTGACAACAGGGATGTGAAACTCTTTTTAGATAGTGGGACACATACAGCCAACTTTAATCTTAAGTGCGCCAGAGCAGTGAAACTACAAGATTACAGAAAAAGTCATAATTGTTCACAATGTCCTGTGATAATAAATATAAATTGATTCAATGACAGTGGAAAAACAGGAACTTTCGTGTTATTTAATTCTTTATCTGTTAGTTAGTTACTTTGATATATTATAGGAGTGGGCAGTCTTTATCAATAGGAAAAACTTGTGAAAATACAGTTTACAAATCAAAATCTATGCCCTCCTTCATATTTTCTAAAACTGGGGCCAGATTTGAGTCTTCACTGGGCCGATTCAATCCCCCGGACCTTATGTTTCATGCGCCTGACTTACACAGTATAGTCCAGATATCATTCAGAATATGTAAGAGTTTGTCATACCAATTGTTATGACAAATGCAGGTGGACCCAGGAAGCAGAACGTACGGAGGCAGAGTTGCAGTGAAGACAGTTTATTTACAGTGAGGGGGGGAGGTATTTACAAGGACAACATATGTACAACGGTGTATGAATGGGGACGCGGAGCCAGGACGTGCTGGTGACGAAAACACACATAAGTAGTGCACTCGATTTGGCACTGTTTAAAGCCCAGAACCTCCAGGCGAGGCAAAACAGTCGAGGCAAAATCCTAGGGAGGAAACAAAACTCCTTACAGTCACCAAAAAGTAATCCAAGGGCTCCAACAGGCAGGGGCAGAATTTCAGCTCTCCAAAAATGCCAATACTCCGACACTAGTCCTCTGTCAGGTAGCTCCTAAAGAACACTTCTGAAGAAAGCATCTGATGAGTAACAGGTGTGCCAGGTTCAGTGACTCACTGCCCCGCCTACCTATACTCCTAACACCAATGTATTAATTACTACTCTAGTTTAAGAGGTTATTTGTGAAAAATGCACAAACAACATTTAGATCTGAAGTTTAACGATGAGGAAAAAACAATACAAAACAAAAAAAAAATAACATACAACGTAACAATCATAAGGCTTGCTAGGATATTTGAATCCTGTATAAACAATCTTATACTGAAACTACTTTCATAATTCAGGGTTCAGTTTTACACATGCTCATACAGGAAAATGCACTGATTACGTGGAATCCTGATTTATTTTATGCTTTTTTTTCAGTGTCTAAAAAAGAAAATCAACCACCCCAAAGTCATTCCTCTTATCCATCCCCACTGTGGATTATCATCTGTGTTTACCTGGTTCCTCTACCACTATTAATGATGGGGCTACATCACTGTACAAGAGATATAGGTAAAATATATACAACTGCAAACAAGGGTGAAAGGACTTTAATCATGCCAGTAAGAATTTGTTATGCAGCTATTGTATACTTTCTGTGAAAATAGGTGACTCTATTCAACAATAATGGACAACAGTATCCAGTGAAAATCACATAAATATGTATATACATACTGCAATATGACTTACTTGCATTGGTGTGTAATTGTGATGATTAAGAGAAGATTGTAGGCTGTAATTTTAGATAAAATTGGACACATTCATAACTACATAAAAGTATTATTGTAATTGATGATACCAACATGTCTTACATTTGAGTCTTTTTTTTCAGCAGCTAAAGATGATCTAAAGACTGTAGCTGTTTACTCAGCCATGAGCAATGGTAAGACTTGACAGTAAGCTTTTAAACTTGTCAATATTTAAAATGTTATGTCTTCAAAACTTGTGTAATTGTCTGACTTTTTTCTCAGAATCAGAACCTGACTCATATCAAAGGCAGTTTCAGACCTCCAGTGTTTCAGTCCTTTAAAACCAAATGGAATTAATTTTGTCACAGAGAGAGACTCTGAATGTCAAAGGACCAAGTGAAGCCAACTGAAAATCAAGTAACCTGTGTTTTTATCACTGAGTGTATAAAAATCCATCTACAGAATAAAGCTGGGATTCAAACACAACTGTTTGTATCATATCTTAAGGAATCAAATTTCCATATATCTGAATATTTAAATGACACTCTTGTTTTGTATTTTAACATACTTGTACATTACATAGACTATGAAGAGAGCACTTTAAAAATATGCTTTGGGATTCCTGTTAGCATTGAGGGGAATTTTTTGTTGTTTTTGTTTTTTATTTTTTATTTTGATAATAAAACAGTGAAACCACATTAACCACAAGTCAGAAAAGAGTAGACTGCAACTGTTACAGTTTTTAAATCGACTTGCTGTGGTCTATAGCTTAGCAACACACAAACACCATTTGCAAGCAAAACTGTTTCATAACTTAATGTTGTAATTTCTCAGTTAGAGAAATTCAGATCAAAAAATGTTCAAAGCCTCATAAAATAACAATAAATAAAGTGACAACCTACAGTCTTAAAAATGGTCAACCTGTCTGCCAAAACGGCACTTTTTAAATCATCCCTTTGGGTTGCAGTGTTGATATTTCTCATTTAATCAGTGGTATTGAATTATGTTTTAGACTTAATCTTAATCTCTTCCACAACCTGGCTCAAACTTTTGTGACACAGAAAGAACATAGTCTTATGAGAGTATGAATTTTAATTAAAGTATTTCCACATAAATGTAAGATGTGTGAAAGCTTCAGCTTGCTTTAGGTATGTTCAACACAGAAAATAGATTATTCCTTATATTCTTACTTACATTATTTTCAATTTAACCATATTCAAGGACAAACAAAACTGAGTGTGATCGCTTAGTTTTACTGTCTCTTGTCTGGCGCGCACGCGCGCACACACACACACACACACACACACACACACACACACACACACACACACACACACTTCATTTACACAAAGGTTCTTTAAAGTGCTGGTTTGCAGATGAACATAAAGTTTGACGTTGAACTTCTTAATCGAGGTAATGACCTGTCATAAAATCAGTTAATGAACCTCTGCTATACAGAAGAATTTCAAAAACTTGTGTGTAACTTATGAAAACAAAGGCCAGAATACGAGTACATTTGATAAAATCCTGTCACAGGGGTACTCCAGTGAATAAAAAAGAGAGGAATTTCACACAAATCAGTATCACAAGATAACATCATTAAATTAAGTCCCTGCCAACATGTGGCAAGAACATAAGTTATACTGTGAATTCTCATCGATTACACTTAATTTATAAATCCATTCAACCCACTCTCCTCTTTCTGCAAACTACCATTTTATTCCACACATACACACACAAGTAAACTATCACACGATCACCTGACTTCTTCCATTGTTCTGAAAAAACTTGTCATAAGCCCTACAGCCACTAGAGGGCATTATTGTGTCTTATGTTGATAAGGGGAACTGGCTCAAAGGACTGATGCTGATATTTTTCTTAGAAACAAAGTCTCCACATTTCATGTGGGTTAAGACCAGCTTCTCTGCACTTTCACATTTCAACAAATCAATATAAATTCCTCACATGCTGCATGTCTTGTCAATGGGTTGATAGGTATCATCTGACTAGCACACAAATACAGACTATTAGTGCCTGCATGTGCTTGTCCAACTACATCTTTTGGCCACATTAATGACTTTATGCATTAATTTCTTGTAAACAATAAAATTATGTATCTCGTTCAAAAACTGAGATCTACTGATTTTACCACACAATCATCTTTATAGATTACAGAGAATATTCCAAAAGAAGAAATTCCAGTCAGAGGCAGTTCTGTGGGTGAAAATGGTTTATTTATGTCAGAGGTTAGAAAAGAGAAGCCAAATTGCTTCAAAATAATAGGAACTCGACAGTAACTCAACAAGTTGTGGCAACAAAAGTATGCAAAAGATCACCTCTGAAGACACAAGACATCAAACCTACAAGCAAATGGGCTACAGCAACAAAAGACGCTGCTGAAAAACTTTAGACCCTCCTACTTATCCCACAGAGGTCTGAGGGATCTTCAAGTGATATTATTTTTTTTTCACACACACACACACACAAAGCAAGTGATATTCTTACTCTCTGTGAAAAAGAAAGCTAAATGTCAGTGAGCCCAATATAGCATCACCGTCTACTATAGTTGTTAGATCACAGTGAAAGATTCATTTCAATTTTATTTATAGAGCACCAAATCACAACAAAAGTGGCTTCAAGGTGATTTATATTGCAGAGATACAGACCCTACAATTAAAAAAATACTGATTAAATGCAGAATTGTGTATAAACAATGAAAAGAGCAGCGTGTAGAAGATATACTCCTATTTCTAGGGTACTGGGGGCTTCCCATGATGCACCATGACAGCATAACTAAGAGAAAATCCATGGTAATCTGATCCAGTTTATTAAAATAGCTTTATCAAAACGTTTTTAGCCTAATCTTAAATGTAGAGAGGGTGTCTGTCACCCCAACTAGAAGCTGGTTCCCTATAAGAGGGGCCTGAAAGCTGAAGGCTCGGCCTCCCAGAATGAATTGAAAATATAAACAGTTTGTGAAAACAACATTCAAAGAAAAGCTGCAGTGAATTGCACGATTTAATTGCAGTGGTCGGTGATGATGTTTTTTCAGGTTCATGTTATATTTCACTTGCTGTTTCCCGTGAAAAATGTTTATTGATTACTGAAGAAAAGATGACTGATTGTTTTAGTTCTCCACAAAAAAATGTGAAGGGGTTCTTCCTTCCAATCCAGTAGATGTCTGTTTAAATATTGTAGGACGTTGTTCTTATTATTGGTAGGGAAGATACACTTTTTTTTTTTATTATACAAAGAGTGACTTTTTTTAACATAACAAAACTTTTGACCAGATATTTTTTGTCTGGTAAGTCATGTAATGACTGTCTATTTAAGAGTGAGCAGAACCTTTTTAAGTCTAACAGTGAAACCTCTGCCTATCATCTTTGGTGTGTCTATGCAGGACACTATGTTTAGGAAGGGGCACATTTGATTACTAGAAACACAAACGGGGTCACATATTGTTTACACACATTTTGGAATGAAGGATGCAATAACATTGGAATCTATATATCTATCTAGAGGCTTCAGCTCCAGTGAGCAATTGCAGATAGTGATGGTGTAATAAGTGTTTGCTGTTGTCCTTTTATTCAACTTATTAATATGTGAAGTCATCTTGACCATATCTGCATGGCTAAATACACTAAGTTGCTTCCATGAGATTAGATGTCTAGATATTTGTTTTAAGGAGATGTTGAACAGGTGTGCCTAATGAAATGGCCAGTGAGTGTATGGCAGTTTAAAGCTATAATAACTGTAATAAAATATAATAAAAATGAATGCCACAGAAAAGCATGAGAACAATCTGAGTATTTTGAGGACAATACAAAGAAATCTGTACAAACTTGAACAAAAACACTGTATTTATAAACATGTGAAAAAGAATTTGGAAAAGTCCTGGAGCTTAATCATATTTTTGTAACTGTAAAACTGTTGAATTTTCATGTTAAACAAAAGTTGTTTTTTTGTTTTTTTCTTTTATGTAAACCTGTATAAGGTTAAGGTTACATACTTTATTAGGTTCAAAGTTCATTTGGTCACTAAAAAGGAGCAATAATATATTTATATCTACTGAGAAGTGTAAACTGGCTGACTGACAGTAGAGTGCAGAGTGGAATGTAGAGCGGATTTCTGGACAATTTTTATCTCAGGTTTAATCATTTTATATAAGTTTAAATCGACTAGATTTAACTCCGAATCATATTTATAACATTATTATTGTCATAGCAGTTATGTGTCTTACAGATACTTCTTGGTACAATTTGAATCATCAACATCAGAAAAAAAAACAGGAACAGGAAGTACCAACCTACATTTTTTCTCTGTTGCATTTCAGTCTGATGCTCTCGCAGTCAGCAGCAAGACATGATGAAGGTTACAACTTTCAGCATTCGACTTTGTAAGTATTGATTCCACCAATCAAGCATACAGTTGTCACATACATTTGATGCACAGAATTTTATTTGTCTCTTCAGTTTTGGTCTTCATGGTCATACAAGCTGACTGCAGTAACTTTGTTGGTGAGTTAGAAGAAATATATACAGTATATCGTTACGAATATAAACAGGAATGTTTAGATTGTAAACAATCCTGTAATACTGAGAATAATTTTAAATGACAACATGTTGTAAAGTGAATTTAAAACAAGCTTCCTTCAAAAGTGTTTGAAGCTCTGAAACTGTTGATGATTTGCATTTAATTCAACAGATCCAGATCCTGCCAGTATAAACCTTCACTGGTTGACAATCTAGCAAATTTAGCACATTTTTTGTTTTGTAATAGTTATAAATTTTGAAAAACTTTCTTTTCTTCTATTAAGACGAGATAATTTATTTAATTGCCTTCTTTCTTCACATATTTCTCTCAGGTGCAGTTTTTCCTCACATTGTCCCAAACAGACTTCAGTTCTTTGAGTACGAGTCTATCTCTGTACATTGTGAGGTAGATAACAACATCACTGAATGGAAAGTGAAGTGGAAATCCCATAAAATAAAGAACGCTTCCTACACATCAACATCACCCTGCATAATTTATCCCAGTTTTGAAAGTCACAGTGGAGAATACTGGTGTGAAACTGAAGATGGAATAAAAAGTGAGGCCCTGAACATCACTATTACTGGTATGTTAAGTAAATTATACATATACACACACACACATATATATATATATATATATATATATATATATATATATATATATATATATATATATATATATATATATATATACATATACATGTACATATGTATATTGTATAGTTTTAAAGTGTTACCTTGTATGACTGGACTCAGTCATAGTAAGCATAGTTTATAATACAGGGCTGGACCATTTTGGTTGTTTCAACACTTTTCACAATAAGAAGTCAGATTTTTTATTATGACAGTCAGATGTAATAATTTAAAATAATATAATAATTATGAAGTAATTCATAAAATATATTTTCATCAAACTTCACAGCTGGTTCTGTAATCTTGGAAACCCCGACCCACCCTGTGAAGGAGGGAAATGAGGTGACCCTTAATTGTAAAAACAAGAAAACTCAGTCAAAACACATAACTGACTTCTACAAAGATGGCGTCTCTATCGGTACCTCTTATCAAAGCAGCATGACCATCAAAAATGTCTCCAAGTCTGATGAAGGACTCTACAAGTGCAGTATTGACGGAGCTGGAGAATCACATGAGAGCTGGTTAGCTGTTTTAAAACAAAATCAAGGTGATTTAAATATTGTTTTTTAAATATATCCCTATTTTGTGTCATTTGTCTTTTTTTCTTTTCCACTTTAATATTTTCATGTTCTTTCCAGCACCTTACAATAAGACTGATCTTTCACATGAAGTCCCTAAAATTTCACAGGATGAATTCCCTAAAACACACCTTCTGCTGTGGACTGTCATCTGTGCTTTATTGGTGGATCTGTTGTTGTTGTTGGTGGGCCTGCTTCTTCAAAACAAATGCAAAGGTACGGAAACACTTTCTACCAGAAATTAGACAGATATACATAGACTGTTCATTCATTTAAATTTGCTAATATGTCAGGTATTATTATCATGGTATTTACCAGATAAGGATATTGTACTATTAAAAAAATGCAAGACAATGTTATGTTTTGTCTTTGTTCTTGTTGTTTTTTAATGTTTTAGCTGCTGACATGTTGATTATTAGACACCATGACATTAACATTCCCTAACCCCGCTACATTTCCCTGCTTTCTTACTTACTAATGGATTTGTTTTTCTTGGGTTTTTCAGTATCACCCATTTTTTCATCAGTACAAGGTTCTCGGTCATGTGAAGACAACACAGGTGAGAAACTGCATCCTTGTTCAGTGGACACAAAATAAACAAAACAAAATAAAATAATAAAATAAAAATAAATTAAAGTCTGGATGCTCATTCTGAGATTACAATCATATAAAAACTTAAATTACCCACAGGGTCATTCTCTGTAATATCAGACAAATCACAAAGTTCCCACATGACTCCGTCAGAATGAGCTGATTTCCTTCCACAGTAACTTTAACAGTGCATCTTGAAAATATTCACAGTGCTTCACTTGTTCCACATTTTGTCGTGTTACACCCTTATGTCAAAATTGATTAAATTAATTTTCACCTCAAAATTCTACACCCAATACTCCATAGTGACAAAGAGACAAAGTTTAATAAAAAACAAAAATATAACAGGTTATGTCTGTAGACAGGTCTTGTTTGTAGACCTCAAAGACAAGGTTGTATCCAAGCACAGATCTACAGAAGGGTACAGAAAAAAAAAAATCTCCAGCAATCTACAGAAACATCCTTGTTGATAATCTGCACCAGAGTGCTCTAGACCAAAGACTAAAAAGGAAAAGGTTTATCTTCCAACAGGACAATGACTCTAAGTACAGAGCCAAGACAATATAGCAGTGGCTTTAGGACCACTCTGTGAAAATCCTTTAGTGGCCTGGCCAGCAGTGATGGGAATGACGGCGTTACTTTTTTCAGTCATGAGTAATGTAACTAATTACTATTTCTATCATTACAACGCTGTTACTAACAAGAAAATGCGGTCACGTTACTATTTTTCAACAAACAGACGGTTGAAGCTGTGTTCAGCTTACCGCATCTTATATCAGTCACACGGAAGTAGCTGTAAGTAATCTGGACGCTACAGCTTTAAGCAGCTGCGCGCTCCCGCAGACGGCAATCACTGTCTGCCTGACGATCACTTTTTGGCACAACACCTGGAGCTAAGGGGGCAAAACAATCGCATGAGTGCTGCTGTTTGACTGAGGAAGAATAAAGTAGTCATGGTAAGCCAATCACATGACCACTTTAAGATGACAAAGCAACAAGGTGATATATACCAGTTTTTAAATTGTGTTGATAGGCCACGTAAAACCAGAGTCGTGATAAACAAGATATACGCGGCGTTTTTTCCTCAATAGTTTCATCACGTTTACTAAGGACAGCGCAGCAAGCACTCTCTGCTTATGACCCCCCCAAAAAAACAAAACAAAAAAACCCCTGCCCTTTCGTCTTGGTGGAAAAATGTTCCATGTCGACCAATCAAAAAATGATATGGCAACATGACATTTGGTTGTTTAGGAAGAGGGGGAAGTTTTAGGAGTGACAGCGAGAGAGAGAGAGAGAAAGAAAGACAGCAGAAAAAGAGAGAGAGAGAGTTTTGAGATGTGAGAGATTTGTGATGTTTAGCGTGTTTGGAGTGTGTAGTTAATGTGTTGTCTTGTGTAGTTAGTGTGTAGAGTTGTGGTAGCTGCTGCTGTCAGGCCTGCAGGTATCAGGCTGTGATGTGCTCCTTTATAGTGGACAGAAATTATTTTTTTGGAGTGGCACAAATAATTTGTGTGGCATCTTATTGAATGCAGAACACCTGATGGTTATGTAAATAGTTTGAAATGGTTATAAAAAAGGTAAAGGGCTGCAAATAACTTTGTTGTTTGCAAAACTTGTGCATATGATTTTAAAATTGACAATTTATATTTGCATTTAAAGTTATGAAATATGATTGAATAAACATGTTTGTGGTTGTTACAGTAAAAATATAACTTTTTCTACTCAGATTTTATGTTTTTTGTCTGACTTTAGATCAATTGTGTTATTACATGTCAAAATGAAAACATACTGTAAATCCAGACACGTGAGGTTGTGCTGAAAAGGATGATACCAAACAAGACAAAGTAAATAGTTTTTAAAGGTTAAATGTAGAGGGAAATCAAAAGTAGTTAAAAATGGCCAATTTTTGTTAAAGTAACGCAATAGTTACTTTTCAAGTAATTAATTACTTTTAGAATCTTGGAAGTCAGTTACTAACTCAGTTACTTTTTTGAAGAAGTAACTAGTAACTATAACTATAATTATAACAAGTTACTTTTTCAAAGTAACTTGCCCAACACTGCTGGCCAGAGGCCCAGACTTGAACATGATTGAACATTTATGGAGAGATCTAAAAATGACTGTGCACAGATGCTCCCCATTCAACCTGACATAGGAACAATGCAGAGGCTGCTAGGAAACCTGCAATAAGCAAATACCTGCAGAGGTTCAGGGGGAGTCAGCTGAATGGGGAGAACAAGATCTGGGCTATCAACACCTACACTCTGCCAGTGATCAGGTACCATGCCGGGATAATCAGCTGGCCAAAGGAGGAGATAGAAGCCACTGACATCAAGACAAGGAAGCTCCTGACCATGCATGGAGGGTTTCACCCCAAATCCCATTGGGGTCCCCAATCCCAGTCCACGAGGGCCGGTGTCCCTGCAGGTTTTAGATGTGTCCTTGATCCAACACAGCTGATTTAAATGGATAAATTACCTTCTCAACATGTCTTGAAGTTCTCCAGAGGCCTGGTAATGAACTAATCATGTGATTCAGGTGTGTTGACCCAGGGTGAGATCTAAAACCTGCAGGGACACCGGCCCTCGTGGACTGGGATTGGGGACCCCTGCTGTACACTAAGCAAAAGGTGCAGTGACCCTGAAGTTGGGTGAGTTGCTCCAGCAGATCCCAGGAATAGGAATAGCAAAGATACTGCACAGGACCCTCAAGCTCCCAGGCCTCTGGTAGAGGTCTGGGAGCAGGGAAACTAGAGGGGGGGGATTTTTTATATATAATTTTATCTCACAAATTATTGAACAAGTGAGGTGCTGTGAATACTTCCCAGATACACTGCATATAATGAAGCCATAACCATTTTTATCTTCATGCTCTGAATATTTTCTGTCACAGATCATCCAAGTACATGGTGGTGGGTTAAAATCTGGCACTTTTTGAAACACATTTATTCAACATTTTGAGCCCTTGTATCTTATAGAAACTCACACCCGATGTGATTTTTCAGTTTTGACACCAGAGTCATTCCATTCATTTGTCAAGTTACCCTGACACAGATAAAATACATAGTAACAGAAAAATGAAACAAATCCATACAATTTTTAGAAATGGTGACATTAAGTAAACAGTAATATTTAAAGTATTTCTATTCTACGACTATTTAACAATTTAATAATGACAAATATGTTTTCATTGTAGTTTAATGATTAGATGCACTGAAAGCACTACAGATTAACCAGGTTAACCAGATTAACTGTCAGGGTTATTAACAAGCTCATCTAAGCTCCAAAATAAAAATTATTAGGTTCTAGTAATGCAAATATTTAACTGTATACCCAACTCTTGGTGGCGCTGTCACTTGGTGTTCGCTCGCTTTGTGGTAGAGTATCACTTCCTGTTCCTGCTCAAACACAGTGGTGTTTCTGAGTAGCTTTTCTGCTTAGCAATTTAATTTAAATCTTTTGATACATCTCTTTTTCATAGTATAATCTTAACGTGCTTCATCTGAATCACCCTTTCTGTGTGCTCACTACCTAATTTATAGCCAAAGTATTCACTCACTGTCTCTGTACTGTTTCGCTAGCTTAGCTTAGCTCGTAGCCGACTCGTTAGCACCATGGCTACTTCACCTGTCCCTCCTGCACTTTCCTGCTCATTGTGTCAGATGTTTAGTTTCTCCTCGGCCTCCTTTAGCAGTAATGATACCTGTAACAAATGTAGCATATTTGCAGCTCTGGAGGCCAGGATTACTGAATTGGAGACTCGACTTCGCACCCTTCATTCACCCGTAGCTAGCCAGGCCCCTGTAGCTGGTGCAGCCGAAGATAGCATAGGCCCCGCTAGCTGTTCCCCGGCAGACCCCAAGCAGCTGGGGAAAGAGGGCGGCTGGGTGACGGTGAGGAGGAAGCATAGTCTTAAAGAGAAGCCCCAGGTACACCACCAACCTGTTCATGTGTCTAACCGTTTTTCCCCACTCGGCGACACACCCGCCGGGGGTCAAACTCTGGTAATTGGTGATTCTGTTCTCAGACATGTGAAGCTAGAGACACCGGCAACCATAGTCAATTGTCTTCCAGGGGCCAGAGCAGGCGACATTGAAGGAAATTTAAAACTGCTGGCTAAGGGTAAACGTAAATACAGTAAGATCATAATTCACGTCGGCAGTAATGACACCCGGTTACGCCAATCGGAGGTCACTAAAATCAATATTGAATCGGTGTGTAACTTTGCCAAAACAATGTCGGACTCTGTAGTTTTCTCTGGTCCCCTCCCCAATCAGACCAGGAGTGACATGTTTAGCCGCATGTTCTCCTTAAATTGCTGGCTGTCTGAGTGGTGTCCCAGAAACGATGTGGGCTTCATAGATAATTGGCAAACCTTCTGGAGGAAACCTGGTCTTGTTAGGAGAGACGGCATCCATCCCACTTTGGATGGAGCAGCTCTCATTTCTAGAAATATGGACCAATTTATTAACCCCCCCAAAATATGACTATCCAGAGTTGGGACCAGGAAGCAGAGTTGCAGTCTTACACGCCTCTCTGCAGCTTCTCTCCTCCTGCTACCCCCCCAAAAACCCATCTCCATTGAGACTGTGTCAGCTCCCAAACAGACAAAAAACAAACCAAAAACCAGCAATAAACAACTTAAACATAAAAAATCACAAAGAAAGAACAATACAGTATCCACATCTGAACCAAAGAGTAAAACAGTGAAATGTGGATTATTAAATATTAGGTCTCTCTCCTCCAAGTCTCTGTTAGTACATGACTTAATAATTGATCAACAAATCGATTTACTCTGCCTTACAGAAACCTGGTTGCAGCAGGATGATTATGTTAGTTTAAATGAATCAACACCCCCGAGTCATTCTAACTACCAGAAATCTCGAAGCACAGGCCGAGGGGGCGGTGTGGCAGCAATTTTTCACACCAGCCTATTAATTAACGAAAGACCAAGACAGACTTTTAATTCATTTGAAAGCCTGATGCTTAGCCTCGTCCACCCCAGCTGTAAAACTCAGAAACCAGTCTTACTTGTTATCATCTATCGTCCACCTGGGCCTTACACAGAGTTTCTCTCTGATTTCTCAGACTTTTTATCTGGTTTAGTGCTCAGCTCAGATACAATAATTATTGTGGGTGATTTTAACATCCATGTAGATGCTAAAAATGACAGCCTCAACATTGCATTTAATCTGTTATTAGACTCAATTGGCTTCTCTCAAAATGTAAAAGAACCCACCCACCACTTTAATCACACTCTAGATCTTGTTTTAACATATGGCATACAAACTGAACATTTAACAGTGTTTCCCGAAAACCCTCTGCTGTCTGATCATTTCCTGATAACATTCACATTTACAATAATTGATTACACAGCAGTGGAGAGTAGACTTTATCACAGTAGATGTCTTTCTGAAAGTGCTGTAGCTAAGTTTAAGAATATAATCCACCCACTGTTATCATCTTCAATGCCCTGTACCAACATAGAGCAGAGCAGCTACCTGAACGCTACTCCAACAGAGGTCGATTATCTTGTTAATAATTTTACCTCCTCACTACGTACGACTCTGGATACTGTAGCTCCTGTGAAAACTAAGGCCTCAAATCAGAAGTACCTGACTCCATGGTATAATTCTCAAACACGTAGCCTAAAGCAGATAACTCGTCAGCTGGAGAGGAAATGGCGTGTCACAAATTTAGAGGATCATCATTTAGCCTGGAGAAATAGTTTGCTGCTTTATAAGAAAGCCCTCCGCAAAGCCAGAACATCTTACTATTCGTCACTGATTGAAGAAAATAAGAACAACCCCAGGTTTCTCTTCAGCACTGTAGCCAGGCTGACAAAAAGTCAGAGCTCTACTGAGCCAACAATCCCTTTAACGTTAACTAGTAATGACTTCATGAACTTCTTCACAAATAAAATTTTTATCATTAGAGAAAAAATTACCAATAATCATCCCACAGATGTAATATTATCTACAGCTACTTTTTTAGTTACCATCTGTAGTTAACCTAACTCAATAAATCCAACAACGTGTCTTTTAGACCCCATTCCTACAAAACTGCTCAAAGAAGTCCTGCCATTAATTAATTATTCAATCTTAAATATGATCAACCTATCTCTAATAATCGGCTATGTACCACAGGCCTTCAAGGTGGCTGTAGTTAAACCTTTACTTAAAAAGCCATCTCTAGACCCAGCTGTCTTAGCTAATTATAGGCCAATCTCCAACCTTCCTTTCATATCAAAAATCCTTGAAAGAGTAGTTGTCAAACAGCTAACGGATCATCTGCAGAGGAATGGCTTATTTGAAGAGTTTCAGTCAGGTTTCAGAGCTCATCACAGCACAGAAACAGCTTTAGTGAAGGTTACAAATGATCTTCTTATGGCCTCTGATAGTGGACTCATCTCTGTGCTTGTCCTGCTAGACCTTAGTGCTGCGTTTGATACTGTTGATCATAATATCCTATTAGAGCGATTAGAACATGCTGTAGGTATTACAGGTACTGTGCTGCAGTGGTTTGTATCATATCTATCTAATAGACTCCAATTTGTTCAAGTAAATGGAGAGTCCTCTTCACACACTAAGGTCAATTATGGTGTTCCACAGGGTTCAGTGCTAGGACCAATTCTATTTACATTATACATGCTTCCCTTAGGCAGCATCATTAGAAGACATAGCATAAATTTTCACTGCTATGCAGATGACACGCAGCTCTATCTATCCATGAAGCCAGGTAACACACACCAATTAGTTAAACTGCAGGAATGTCTTAAAGACATAAAGACCTGGATGGCCGCTAACTTTCTGCTTCTTAATTCAGATAAAACTGAGGTTATTGTACTCGGCCCTGAAAATCTTAGAAATATGGTATCTAAGCAGATTCTTACTCTGGATGGCATTACCTCGGCCTCCAGTAATGCTGTGAGGAACCTTGGAGTCATTTTTGACCAGGACATGTCCTTCAACGCACATATTAAACAAATATGTAAGACTGCTTTCTTCCATTTGCGCAACATCTCTAAAATTAGAAATATCCTGTCTCAGAGTGATGCTGAAAAACTAGTTCATGCATTTATTACTTCCAGGCTGGACTACTGTAATTCACTATTATCAGGATGTCCTAAAAACTCACTGAAAAGTCTTCAGCTAATCCAAAATGCTGCAGCAAGAGTACTGACAGGGACTAGAAAGAGAGAGCATATTTCTCCTGTTTTGGCTTCCCTTCAGTGGCTTCCTGTTAAATCCAGAATTGAATTCAAAATCCTGCTCCTCACATACAAGGTCTTAAATAATCAGGCCCCATCTTATCTTAATGACCTTGTAGTGCCATATCACCCTACTAGAGCACTTCGCTCTCGCTCTGCAGGCCTACTTGCTGTTCCTAGAGTATTTAAAAGTAGAATGGGAGGGAGAGCCTTCAGTTTTCAGGCCCCTCTTCTGTGGAACCAGCTTCCAGTTTGGATTCGGGAGACAGACACTATCTCTACTTTCAAGAATAGGCTTAAAACTTTCCTTTTTGCTAAAGCATATAGTTAGGGCTGGACCAGGTGACCCTGGATCCTCCCTTAGTTATGCTGCAATAGACATAGGCTGCCGGGGATTCCCATGATGCATTGAGTTTTTCCTTTCCAGTCACCTTTCTCACTCACTATGTGTTAACAGACCTCTCTGCATCGAATCATATCTGTTATTAATCTCTGTCTCTCTTCCACAGCATGTCTTTATCCTGTTTTCCTTCTCTCACCCCAACCGGTCGCAGCAGATGGCCGCCCCTCCCTGAGCCTGGTTCTGCCGGAGGTTTCTTCCTGTTAAAAGGGAGTTTTTCCTTCCCACTGTCGCCAAAGTGCTTGCTCATAGGGCGTCATATGATTGTTGGGTTTTTCTCTGTATTTATTATTGTGCTATCTACTGTACAATATAAAGCGCCTTGAGGCGACTTTTGTTGTGATTTGGCGCTATATAAATAAAATTGAATTGAATTGAACTTGCCAAGAGTTATTGTCTGGCACTCAAACTCCTGATAAAGATGCCTTATATAACCATCATATTTTAACCATGATACATACTGTGTCCATGAAATGCATGTTACATTTTCATAATGCCCCCTTTTTTTATTTTTAAACATTTCAGTCTTGCAAGAGGAGTACACTCAAGTGTCATATGCCAATGTACAGAAAGGTAAACTCTGTGAGTGAATATTTTGTGAGGGTTTTAAGAATTAAAGTACATAAATGAAAGCATGTGAGAAAACTCTTTGAACGTTTTGTATTATGTTGTTAGATGGAGACAATTGAATTGTTATTCTGAGCAACAACAACTACTGCTTTGTGTGTGTATACATACTCTATAAATATCTAAATTTATGGAGAAAAAACAGATTTTTAATTTGATACATTTGTTTCCAACACAGAACTGAAAGTGTCCGGAGAACACATCGAGACTGTGATTTATTCTTCAGTGAATTGAGGCTCATGCATCCATCCATCACATCACATGCTTATCAATTATAGGTTCACAGGGGCTGGAGCCTATTCTCGTGTCATATGCCGGGAGGTGGGGAACACCCTGGACAGGTCACCAGTCTGTCGCAGAGTTAACATATAGAGTCAGACAACCATTCACACTCACATCGACACCTGTGGGGAATTTAGAAACACCAATTAACCTACTGACTGACTGAGGCCCATACATTTTTTATTTGCTGGACTTTTCTTTTGCTGTACTTTTAAACATTAACAGTTATTATCCTGTAAATAAGATTTCTTCTTTTTTTGTATTTTTTTTGTATTTTTTTTTTTTAAATGGCACATTTACATTCTTCTGTTTCTATTTTAAAAATTCACATTGTCTGGTTTTGTACTTTTTGAACTGTCAGCTTTTCTGTTTTTTTCTGAAATCACTGTAACTTATAAAATCACAACAATAAAGGAAAAATAAGTAAATAAAGAACCTTTTTTTAGCAGTCAATGTTTGTTGTTGTTGGACAACACTGAAGTCACAGAAAGGTGTTTGGAGTGGACTGAAATGAAATTTGCTGAAGATTAATTCCTATGGATCATAATCTCAGGAAATACAGAAAGTACAGAAACCAGTTAGAGAGTAGGGCTGCCACAAACAATTATTTTGATAGTCGACTAGTCACCGGTTATTTTTGCGATTAGTCGACTAATCAGATCATGCATCCATTGGACGTAAAATGTTGCGCATAATGTACCTGGATGCCTCTGCTCTTATATAACTATGATTAGGTTAGAGCTTGAAGTTTTTAAGGTATGTGCTAACTAAAAAAAACATATATATATATATATATATATATATATATACATATATATATATATATATATATATATATATATATATATAATAATAAACTGAGCAGATATTTGAACTTCACACAGCTACATTCCTGCCTGAAAATATGTTAAAAGTCTATTTTGTGACCCAGAAAGAGTAACAAGAGTAATATTTAAACTAAGTAGCTGTCGCCATTGTTGGAAACTTGAATTGGCTGGGCCGCGCTATGAATTCTGGGATAGGTTGGGCCACGAAGGATACACCCGACCCATCCTGCAAATCTAGGGAAAGGACGCATTTGGAGGAGTCTTTGAATTTGGACAGCTTTCGTCGCGTCGCTGTAACCTAATCAGCTTACAAATCCGGCCTCCGAAGGATGTGGCCCCTGAATTTGGACACAGCTACGATACCGGACACTGCTTCTTCTTCTTCGTCTTCGGGGTTTAACGGCACCTGGCATCCTTGTACTTGCAGTGCTGCCATCTTCTGTTTCAGTCCGTTATTACACTCTTAAATCCTACTGCTTATTCCTGCATCTTTTAGGATCTTACAAAGCTTCAAACGACGCGTCGACTATTAGATTAGTTTTCAATGATTTTGATAGTCAACGCAATCGTGACTAGTCGACTAATCGTGGCAGCCCTATTGGAGAGCCAAGGATATTCAAGTTCTAACACAAATAAAGTTATACTCTTATTCCCTCAGGCTAAAACAATTAGTTCTTCTATCTAAAACTACTATAATGAATGTACGTTTCAGTGGCAAAGAGCAGATTCTGCCTATTATTACACATACAAACATAGATTCATCACGTCTGCCACCCACTGTCTCTATATTGGTCTCTGTCTTAGTCACATGTTGGTGTCAGTTAAACCACCTTGTGTTACCTGCTCGGTCTGTCACCACGTCTGAAGATGCTGTTCAAATAAACAGCTGCTGCTTCTTTTTAAATACATTCGCTGTGGTTAGCAACCAACATGACAGCACACTGCTGTTTTATGTTCCCATTAACATATTAAACCACTGACATCTATTAAAAACACACCCTCACTAATGCAGCACTGTGTATTTCTGAAAACCACACGCTCAAATTAAGTTCAACTCAAGTTAACTGAAACATGAACTGAAACTAAAATTTTCCATCTCTGTTCTGATAGTTCAGTTAAGTATTTATTAAGCATTTGTATTTTAACCATTTAGAATGAAAGTGAAACTGAAATGTCACAGTGTTCTTCCCCTCCTTCCCCTTCCAGAGATGCAGCACATGAGCTTGTGTGAGTTTCTTTCTTAACTGAACATGACCCAAGTAACAAGAATTTCTCAGTGTGGTTAATCTAGTGGGTGTGCTTCAATTATACTTTAGTAAGAAACATTGTTATGTTTGCAATGTGATGCTCAGTTAGTAACCTGTTATGTTGTAAACTGGATGTCCTTGTGAAAAATACATAATATCGTACTGACTGGACCTTGCAAACTTGTGGTCTCTCAGCTGATTGCACTGCTCAGTACACCCAACTAGAAGGAAAAATCAGGAGAAGTACCTAACTCCAGCTTTTCAGTCCAATCCACCACTGGTGCACCTGACTCACACAGTCATTTATGAAATGCTCAACAAATTCTAGCATTCAAGATTTTCCCATTTCACTGCAGCTAGCCAGTAATGAAAAATTACCTAGTGATAAAATCACACAACACAGTATGCCCTTGTTTTTGTTTGTTTTTTGTTATAAACCCATTTTTGCAGTTAGGTACAGTACAAAAATGACTCCCTTACACTGCTTTTGAGTTTTAGTTTCTTTGTTTTCCTCTGCATCGCTGGTTTTGTATTTTTTGTATTTGACAATATTTGTACCTGCCAGTTGAAAAAACATTACTCCCCTTATGCTCAACCATCTGCTGTAGCAGTAGCTTGATGTTGAAGTATGGCGACCACAACTTACAAACAATGCATCTACATTTGAGTTTGATCATTGGATAATAGGCCACCCCCCAGAAAATTTCAAATTTTCAAGCCCTAAGTTTTTGGGATCTGCAGGAAATGCAGATCATACATTGTAAACTGGATCCAAACGCAGACAGGCACAGGTAGATTGTAGAGAACAAAAAGCTAAATGTTTATTATAGCTGATGAAAGTACAATATAACAAAAAGAAAAGAATACAAAAGGATACAGACAGTCTGACAATGGACAAGTGGAGACTAAGACAATACAGTCAGCTGGGGAGAACAGCAGAAAGAAGTTGTGAATAATGAGACGGGAGAGAAAAACTGAATGTTTGGTACACCAGACAAGTGACTATCACAATAAAACAAGAAGCTGCAGGACAAAATACAGGCCTGAAACACATTAACATGACACAGAGAAAAGAGTAAACAAACACAAAGACAAGACTGACTAAACACAGAAGACTTGACAGTAGAGGATGGGGAATACCAAGGGAGGAAAAACTCTAAGATAACTAAGAACTGAAGGCTAAACTACATACACGTCAGAATACATGAAGTACATATTAAAACCATGAATCAGCATAAAATATTCAAATCAACACTAGTAAGTTCAGAAACATAGAAACACTGGATCAAATGACCCAGGACCAATGACTATTTATGACTCTGTGTTGCCCCCTAGTGTTCTGACTTTGATACGTATACACTCTCAATTGCCCCCATGGGATAAATAAGCTTATGTCGAAAAAAAACCCCCACTTCTTCACTTCCTGCCACCATTGACCCACTTCAGTTTGCATACTGGACTAAGCGTTCCACAGACAATGCCATATCTCACCTGGACACTGGCAGAGGGAATTATCTTAGGATGCTGTTCATGGACTACAGTTCAACATTCAACACAATAATTTTCTCTAAGCTTTTCACCAAGTTCAAGGATCAAGGACTCAGCTCAACTCTGTGTCAGTGGATCCTCATCTTTCTCACAGACAGACCCCAATTAGTCAGGGTGGGAAAACATGTCTCCCCCTCCATCTCCCTCAGCATTGGAGTGTCTCAGGGCTGTGTTTTAAGCCCCTTGCTGTACTCACTGTACATTTACAACTGTGTAGCCACATCAGATACCACCTCCATTGTCAAGTTTGCTGACAACACTTAGGACCTGTCATGGTCATGTCACATCAACATCATGGTCAAGAAAGCCCGCCAGCGTCTCTTCTTCCTCAGAAGACTTCCATCAAGAGACTTCCATGTGCCGCTGAGGGTGCTTAAGAACTTCGATTACTGCACCATCGAGAGCGTCCTAACAGGAAGCATCTGCACCTGGTTTGGGAACAGCAGCAAGCAGGAGGTAGACAGAGCATCATTCGCTCTGATCTTCCTGACCTGCTGTCTGTTTTCACCAAGTGACGCAAGACCAAACAATGGACTCTTCTCACTGTTGAAGTCTGGGAAGCGCTTCCGCTCCCCTAAGACCAGTACAGAGAGAATGAGGAGGAGCTTCTGCCCCCAGGCTATTCGGGCCCTGAAGCAGGTGTAGGACTGGACTCTTATACTTCACGTCACCGCACGCACTCTGTTTATTTGCACATTTTTTATAATTTCTTTCTTAAATTGTTTATTGGCACATTCTATTTTTTATCTTTATAATTTACCTTTAACTGTTAGTCTTTCTTAATTTATTCTTTACGTATGTTAGACCTTTTTTAAACTGCAATCATTAATATTTATATTTTACTGTAAATTTCAAAATTTAAAATTTGTAAATTTTGTAAATTTCTGTAATATAATTTAATGGTCGTGCATTGAACAGCAATAAGCATTTCACTACATGTTGTACTGTGTATGATTATGTGTGTGACAAATAAAATTTGAATTTGACTTTGAAAAACAAAACAAACATATTTTAGGTCTAGTTTAGTAGCAGTTTGTTTAGCAGTGTGTTACTCAGGGGAATAACATTGTTTGTGCACTCGCACAGTTAAAATGGTCTCCCATTTAGGAGCCCAGTTCAAGTAGAGTTCTTTTTTTCTCCTCTTGGCGCTGTTGTCAGGTCCCAGCCAATGACTGTAACAAACATGGACCACGCGACAGAATCAATAGTTTTCACTATGCTGTTTTATGTTCAAGGGGTCTCTTTTCTCATAAGTTTGATTCTAATTACTACCATAATGCTCTGAAATCGAGGTGTGACGTAATACTAACAGCTTTGACTGGACCCTGCAGTCACGCAGAAACTTGCGATCTCTGTTCGGGAATGGCAGATAGAGCGGGGATGCAGAGAGGTGCTCCAGCATTTACGTTACAAAACCACGAACAGCTGTTTTAACCTGACAGCCTGAGGTGTTCTTCAGTAAACTGGACTACCCGACAGAAGGACCCGAGGCCCCGCCGCACTTTTTCGATAAATTAAACATGTTTGTAAGCTAATCCGTAACCACCGTCCTTAGCTAGGTCCTGAGACCTGAGACCTAGCTAAGATGAGCACTTGGCTGTCGGGGAAACTTGTTTTGTAAAGTCCGTTTAGCTAATCCATGCAGGTGAATGCATTTAGCCTGATTAAAGAAATCAAGAGAAAAGCACCGGGCTGCTCAGTCACTAACTAACTACCGTTACTGTACTTTTATTACGAGTATCAGGGCTCGCAAAATCGCTAGCCCGATGTCCCGCGGCTAGCGATTTTTCCAGTCGGGCTACCAAAATCCATTTCAGCCCTGCCCGTCGGGCTATCATAGGAAGAAAAAATATGTGTCAATGCTTTTGCATTTTCTTTCGCAAATGTAGCTGAGTAATTATGTTATTGGCATCGATGAGCCTCTGTCAATATGTGACACATTGAAATCGCATTTGAATTTGCGCTTGTTTTTTGCTTTCACTTTCACTTTGCGATCGTGCGAACTGTGTGTAGAGAGCGGCAGCACTGATTGGTGAGTGACGATTAATTGCGCACCAATTCCTCTGACATCGTCTTATCACTCATTAGCTTACTATTCAAACATGACAAGTGAAATCTCCCACAGCAAGCTTAAACATGTGAGAGGTTGATTGCGCAGAGAATCGCTGACCGTTATGTAAGTACTTGTGTAAAAGCAGCAGGATTTACGCTGGAACTTTAGTTCTGCTGAGCCAAATAAGACAGGTCAGGGTGAAGAAGGGGCAGCCAAATAAAAGCCTACCACAAAACGGAAAAGTTATGACAAATCAGACTGAGGCAAAAAGAAAGCTCAGCTTTTTTGGTTTCATGGACAAAAGAATTTATGTGGCTGGAATATGACGAGCTAAATAACATAATGTTCTGCTGGGTGTGTCGTGAGTTTCATTTCACTTGAGTCGACAAGCGCCTTTGTAACTGGGACCAGTAATTTAAAGAAAGACCCCATCAGAACCCATGAGAAATGCAAGAAATGCATTATTGCCCAGTCTGCAATATCTTTCCCAGAACAAACAGCAATTGCAAAAAACATACTAAAAATAAACCAAGCACAAGCAGAAGTCCTGAAAAATCTTTCAAAAGCGTACTATGTTGCAAAGAGTGAACTACCATTGGCCAAATTTAGCAGTTTGTGCAAACTTCAAAAAGCAAATGGCCTCGATCTTGGTTCCACTTACCTCTTACCCTTGACTTCAGTGGAAATTTCAGATTCAGGATCTGACACAGACTGATTCATGTTCTACACAGTTCTTGCAAGTTCATAGAAATTTCTGTTCAATTAGAACCAAGTATTTGAGTTGATGATTGTAATTTTTATACAGTTGTTGTGATTTGTATTTTAACTATTTTCTGATAAATTTTTGTTTCCGTTACAATATTATACTTTAATGTATAATATTGTAAAGGAAACAGAACATTAAAAAAATTGCTCTCTTTTTTATTCGGGCTACTTAAATTTATTTTGGGCTACCAAAAACTGAAGAGTGTCTGCCCGAAGGACTACCAGAGACTGAAATTTTGCGAGCCCTGAGTATTATCCTGTAAGAGCAACAAACTTCAGCTCCTATACAGAGCTGATCATTAAATATGTGCAAACAGCAGCATGTTTTCAGTCTCTTGCCACATCTGTAAAGTAACACCAAATTTTAAAAAAAGAAGCTTACACTTAAGTAACGTCTCATTAATCATTAACTATTGATTGAAATAGCAAAGACTAATATTTATGCACTGAAGCCAACTACGGCCGTTTGGCAGCTTAAAATTTATGTTTAATTTTTCCACTGATGACTTTCTTAACACTGACTTTTTTTTCTTAATAAGTTTGTTTCAAATATTCAGGTTAAAAAACAGTCTGGGTAATTCTTAATGAAGTATTGTTCACAGTTAAATGTACAGTACTCAGTACAGCTTACATCCTTTGAAAGAAATCATTTGAAGCATTAATGTTTGTTGTCTGCAGAACTGTAGAACTGAAAAAATGTAAGAATAGATGTCAGGGTCCTGGGTCTGAGCGACCCAGGGACCCTGAGCAGTTATGGACTAATATTATATTGTATGTATTTTGTATTGCTGTCCCTGTTCTCCCTGCTTGTAGACTTATGTGCATGTAGGTGTGTGTGGGTGTGGCCCTGGCAGGTGATTGGCCACACCTGAAGACCTTGACACACCTGCAGCTGATCAAGGCTGTCGGGGGAGCTACATAGGAGAGTCTTGAAGCTCCCACCGGCGCGGGATCATTGAGTTAGCATACCAAGTTAGTGTGTGTCAGCATATGTCAGTGCTGTTTGTGTATGCCCGCCGAGGGTTAGTGTTGACGGCTGCTTCTATGGTTTTCCTGCAGGAGGAAGAGTGGTCCAGAAAGGCAGCACGCACGGGGGTGCGGAAACACAACCGCGGGGAGCACGAGCACGGGGTTCAAGGGAGCAACGGGGAGTTATTGTGTTTACAGTATTCACTGTAAATAAAGAGCACTGTTTGCATCGCAGAGTCTGCGTTTTGGGTCCTCCTTTCCCCACATCCCCACGGTCTGCCTGGCGGACCGTGACAGAATGATCCCGCCAAGCATGGACCCAGCGGTCTCTGAGGAGATGCTCAGGAGGGAGGTCATGGACAGAGTTTATAGACTGTGTGAATTGTGGTGGGAGAAGCCCGCGGAAATGTTGCGTCGCGCCGTGGAGAGGCGGCTGCAGGAGACGCTTTTTAAGTTTCCCTGGCTGATGGACTCCCTCAATGCAGTCGTCCTGGATTTCCTGCTCTCAACCCTCCACCTCCACTCTCCTACTCAGGCTGCTCACCAGCCCGGTCAGCTGGTGGATGCACAGCCTGACACGCCGGCCCCGACGTCTACCCGGAAACGACGTTTGCGCCGCCGGCGTTCCTCACCGCAGCCGACTTCCCGGACATCTCAAGAGCCGGCTGTGGTGAGTAATACGGACACTTTTTCATTTCCCTCACCATCTGTTTGTGTGTCTGCAGTGGACGATAACGCTGCTGTAAGCCGTCCGACAGCGCAAGCAACATCACCTCAGTCAGAGGTCTCCACACCGCTCGCTGCTTCACCATCAGCAGCTGTAGCACCGCCGTCGTCTCATCTGCCTGCAGCCACCATTCTGCCATCTTCTCCACCACCTGCTGCTACGTCGCCACCCGGACCTGCCCTGCCGAGCAGGAGCTCAGCGAGCCGGAGGAGCTCGCGCTGCCCGAGCAGGAGCTCGCGCTGCCCGAGCAGGAGCTCAGCGAGCCGGGGGAGCTCGCGCCGCCAGCTGGGGAGCCAGCGCCGCAGCAGCTCAGCGAGCCACCTTATACTCCACCTGCAGCTACCGCATCACCATCTTCGCCTCCGGATCAACCATCTGTAGCAACGCCGCAGCCGGAGGAGCAGCTCGGCGAGCCGGAGGAGCTCGCGTCACCAGCTGAGGAGCTCGGCGAACGGGAGGAGCTCGCGTCACCAGCTGAGGAGCTCGGCGAACGGGAGGAGCTCGCGTCACCAGCTGAGGAGCTCGGCGAACGGGAGGAGCTCACGTCACCAGCTGAGGAGCTCGGCGAATGGGAGGAGCTCGCGTTACCAGCTGAGGAGCCCGCGCTGCCAGCCGAGGAGCCAGCGCCGCAGCAGGTCGACCTCGGCGAGCCACCAGCCGAGGAGCCCGCACCGCAGCCGGAGGAGCAGCCCAGCGAGCCACCAGCTGAGGGGCCCGCGTCGCAGCCGGAGGAGCAGCTCGGCGAGCGGGAGGAGCAGCTCGGCGAGCGGGAGGAGCCCGCGTCGCAGCCGGAGGTGCAACTCAGCGAGCCGAGGGAGCTCGGCGAGCTGGGGGAGCCCGCGTCGCAGCCGGAGGGGCAGCTCGGCGAGCGGGAGGAGCAGCCACCATCGAGAGAGGGGCACGGCAGACCGGAGAGGCGCGCACTGCCATCGGAGGTCGGCGTGCCGGATGCGTCTCTACGGCCAGCGCGCCGTCCACGTCCAGCGCGCCCTCCACGCCGTCCACGTCCAGCACGTCGGGGATCTTGGGCCTTTCGACTCTGCCGCCCGCCGGAACTGCAACACTGCTGCCACCGGATCCGTGCCCGCCCGGAGGGGCAGCCGCGTCGCCGCCGCCGCCGCCACTGGAGCCGGGGCAAGCCGCCGGAGGGGCAGCCGCGCCGCCGCCGCCGTCACTGGAGCCGGGGCAAGCCGCCGGAGGGGCAGCCACGCCGCCGCCGCCGTCACTGGAGCCGGGGCAAGCCGCCGGAGGGGCAGCAGCGCCGCCGCCGCCGTCACTGGAGCCGGGGCAAGCCGCCAGAACCGTTTCATCGTGGCTGCCGGACCCATGGCCGCCCGCCGGAGCTGCAGCGTTGTCTCAAAGGGGTTAGAGGTAGGCCGCCTGAACTGTCTTGCCGCCACTGCCTGACCCACAGCAGGTCCCGCTGGTCTTGCCGTCCTTCGGGTCGGCCTCCGGAACTGTTTTCGGCCACTGGACGGGGGGTTGGACTGTCGAACTGTGTTTTTCTTTTGTTGTTTTGTGATGACTGTTTGACGGAGAGGTTTTGGGGCCCTCCGTCCTGGACCCCCCGCCGCCCGCCCTGGGTTGGTTGTACTGTGATTTTTGGTTTTTGTGTATTTGTTTTAGGGTCATCGGGAGCCGACCCTTAGAGGGGGGGTACTGTCAGGGTCCTGGGTCTGAGCGACCCAGGGACCCTGAGCAGTTATGGACTAATATTATATTGTATGTATTTTGTATTGCTGTCCCTGTTCTCCCTGCTTGTAGACTTATGTGCATGTAGGTGTGTGTGGGTGTGGCCCTGGCAGGTGATTGGCCACACCTGAAGACCTTGACACACCTGCAGCTGATCAAGGCTCGTCGGGGGAGCTACATAGGAGAGTCTTGAAGCTCCCACCGGCGCGGGATCATTGAGTTAGCATACCAAGTTAGTGTGTGTCAGCATATGTCAGTGCTGTTTGTGTATGCCCGCCGAGGGTTAGTGTTGACGGCTGCTTCTATGGTTTTCCTGCAGGAGGAAGAGTGGTCCAGAAAGGCAGCACGCATGGGGGTGCGGAAACACAACCGCGGGGAGCACGAGCACGGGGTTCAAGGGAGCAACGGGGAGTTATTGTGTTTACAGTATTCACTGTAAATAAAGAGCACTGTTTGCATCGCAGAGTCTGCGTTTTGGGTCCTCCTTTCCCCACATCCCCACGGTCTGCCTGGCGGACCGTGACAGAATGATCCCGCCAAGCATGGACCCAGCGGTCTCTGAGGAGATGCTCAGGAGGGAGGTCATGGACAGAGTTTATAGACTGTGTGAATTGTGGTGGGAGAAGCCCGCGGAAATGTTGCGTCGCGCCGTGGAGAGGCGGCTGCAGGAGACGCTTTTTAAGTTTCCCTGGCTGATGGACTCCCTCAATGCAGTCGTCCTGGATTTCCTGCTCTCAACCCTCCACCTCCACTCTCCTACTCAGGCTGCTCACCAGCCCGGTCAGCTGGTGGATGCACAGCCTGACACGCCGGCCCCGACGTCTACCCGGAAACGACGTTTGCGCCGCCGGCGTTCCTCACCGCAGCCGACTTCCCGGACATCTCAAGAGCCGGCTGTGGTGAGTAATACGGACACTTTTTCATTTCCCTCACCATCTGTTTGTGTGTCTGCAGTGGACGATAACGCTGCTGTAAGCCGTCCGACAGCGCAAGCAACATCACCTCAGTCAGAGGTCTCCACACCGCTCGCTGCTTCACCATCAGCAGCTGTAGCACCGCCGTCGTCTCATCTGCCTGCAGCCACCATTCTGCCATCTTCTCCACCACCTGCTGCTACGTCGCCACCCGGACCTGCCCTGCCCGAGCAGGAGCTCAGCGAGCCGGAGGAGCTCGCGCTGCCGAGCAGGAGCTCGCGCTGCCCGAGCAGGAGCTCAGCGAGCCGGGGGAGCTCGCACCGCCAGCTGGGGAGCCAGCGCCGCAGCAGCTCAGCGAGCCACCTTATACTCCACCTGCAGCTACCGCATCACCATCTTCGCCTCCGGATCAACCATCTGTAGCAACGCCGCAGCCGGAGGAGCAGCTCGGCGAGCCGGAGGAGCTCGCGTCACCAGCTGAGGAGCTCGGCGAACGGGAGGAGCTCGCGTCACCAGCTGAGGAGCTCGGCGAACGGGAGGAGCTCGCGTCACCAGCTGAGGAGCTCGGCGAACGGGAGGAGCTCACGTTACCAGCTGAGGAGCCCGCGCTGCCAGCCGAGGAGCCAGCGCCGCAGCAGGTCGACCTCGGCGAGCCACCAGCCGAGGAGCCCGCACCGCAGCCGGAGGAGCAGCCCAGCGAGCCACCAGCTGAGGGGCCCGCGTCGCAGCCGGAGGAGCAGCTCGGCGAGCGGGAGGAGCAGCTCGGCGAGCGGGAGGAGCCCGCGTCGCAGCCGGAGGTGCAACTCAGCGAGCCGAGGGAGCTCGGCGAGCGGGGGGAGCCCGCGTCGCAGCCGGAGGGGCAGCTCGGCGAGCGGGAGGAGCAGCCACCATCGAGAGAGGGGCGCGGCAGACCGGAGAGGCGCGCACTGCCATCGGAGGTCGGCGTGCCGGATGCGTCTCTACGGCCAGCGCGCCGTCCACGTCCAGCGCGCCCTCCACGCCGTCCACGTCCAGCACGTCGGGGATCTTGGGCCTTTCGACTCTGCCGCCCGCCGGAACTGCAACACTGCTGCCACCGGATCCGTGCCCGCCCGGAGGGCAGCCGCGTCGCCGCCGCCGCCGCCACTGGAGCCGGGGCAAGCCGCCGGAGGGCAGCCGCGCCGCCGCCGCCGTCACTGGAGCCGGGGCAAGCCGCCGGAGGGGCAGCAGCGCCGCCGCCGCCGTCACTGGAGCCGGGGCAAGCCGCCAGAACCGTTTCATCGTGGCTGCCGGACCCATGGCCGCCCGCCGGAGCTGCAGCGTTGTCTCAAAGGGGTTAGAGGTAGGCCGCCTGAACTGTCTTGCCGCCACTGCCTGACCCACAGCAGGTCCCGCTGGTCTTGCCGTCCTTCGGGTCGGCCTCCGGAACTGTTTTCGGCCACTGGACGGGGGCTCGGTTGGACTGTCGAACTGTGTTTTTCTTTTGTTGTTTTGTGATGACTGTTTGACGGAGAGGTTTTGGGGCCCTCCGTCCTGGACCCCCCGCCGCCCGCCCTGGGTTGGTTGTACTGTGATTTTTGGTTTTTGTGTATTTGTTTTAGGGTCATCGGGAGCCGACCCTTAGAGGGGGGGTACTGTCAGGGTCCTGGGTCTGAGCGACCCAGGGACCCTGAGCAGTTATGGACTAATATTATATTGTATGTATTTTGTATTGCTGTCCCTGTTCTCCCTGCTTGTAGACTTATGTGCATGTAGGTGTGTGTGGGTGTGGCCCTGGCAGGTGATTGGCCACACCTGAAGACCTTGACACACCTGCAGCTGATCAAGGCTCGTCGGGGGAGCTACATAGGAGAGTCTTGAAGCTCCCACCGGCGCGGGATCATTGAGTTAGCATACCAAGTTAGTGTGTGTCAGCATATGTCAGTGCTGTTTGTGTATGCCCGCCGAGGGTTAGTGTTGACGGCTGCTTCTATGGTTTTCCTGCAGGAGGAAGAGTGGTCCAGAAAGGCAGCACGCATGGGGGTGCGGAAACACAACCGCGGGGAGCACGAGCACGGGGTTCAAGGGAGCAACGGGGAGTTATTGTGTTTACAGTTTTCACTGTAAATAAAGAGCACTGTTTGCATCGCAGAGTCTGCGTTTTGGGTCCTCCTTTCCCCACATCCCCACGGTCTGCCTGGCGGACCGTGACAATAGAACTTCAGATCCCCAGTGTGTGAGGACAGAGAAGGATCACTTTTATTTGAATTTTGAGTGATAAACTTTATATTTGAGTTCGTGATGATTCTGTTCTTGTTGTGATTACAGGAGCTGCCCTCAGATTCAGACCTGAGCACCATCCAGTGACAGCAGACAGATCATCCAACATGTTCACATGTTAACTGCAAAATGAACTAACAAAAGTACCACATGTGCTGTCAGTGAAAGCTGCAGCTGTTTTTATTGATAAATTTAAAGACAAAAAAATCAAAAGGATTAATCACCCCTGTAACTGTGTCACTATATATCACCATTAACAGGACCTCAGTTTGGTGTTTCAGAAAGCTGCTGATCTCAGACCTGCACAGCTTCTGTTTTAAACACTGAATGTACTCAGCTGCATGAAGAGCATATGAGATTTTCTCTGACACAATTAAATAAAACCTGGTGAAGGTCAAAGGCTGTCACTTATATGTTGAACTCAAAACTTTTGATTTGGAATTCTTTCACAGTTTTCTGCCAATAGTGTGTTATTTACCATAAAGTAATTCAGAATCAATCATACCAGAGTAACCGGAGAAGATAATATTAAATATACAACTTTCTACTGGACTGAGTAAAATATCTTTATGTAAAAATCCAGAGCCTCTGAGGATTATCCAAGTATTTATAACATTACACAAATCAAAGGTCTCCATCACAGTCTTCATGAAATGCTGGGTTTATCCATCTTCTGGGGCCTACAGTAGAGCTCTGAAGATTTCCCTGAAAGGGAGCTGCTGGTGAAAATCACAAGGTCCTCCTTGATTCTGCGATGAGCTTCAGTCTTCCTCATGTTTCTGAAATGATGCCTCTCTCAGTGGGCCAACGGAACATCTGGCACAGAAGAGCTGTGATGAAAGAAAGGGAAGAAGTTTCTCCAAATCTCTGGACCCAGGGAACCCAGCTTGGTCCTGATGGTGTCCCTCACTAGTTTCTCCCCAGGGTGGATGTAGCTGTTGATAATAATGTGGAATCTATTATTAAATGAAAAGAATAAAATAAAATTACACTACTATGAAACCTTCTACTGCTGTCTTTATTTAAAGTCTCCATGTTAGCAGGCTGTGGAGTGCTCTGTCAGTGTAATGGAGCTAAAACTCCATTTATAACTGTTTAAATCTTCAGTCTTATGTTAAAATCTCAAAGGACAGCATTACATTTTTGATATTAACAGTAACTCTGGGCCTCTGTGGAGTGGGCAGCTGATCTCATCTCTGTCTAAAACTGGATAACAAAAACTAAGGAGTGCTGAATCATTCAAAATTGCAGACTATTAGAGTAACAGGTGTATAGCATCGCTAACTAGCTAGCAACAAGCCTCCAACACATTGCATATGCTAGCGTCTAATCTAGCACACAAATTAACAGAGTGATTTTAGATGTAGAACTATAAGATGATAAGCTGTGTGACTTCTTGATAATAGTGACATGGTTGTATTTACCTTAATTGAACGAGTCGTCAGTCGCGGTAAACCCATCAGCAGATAAACTGGAGCAGCCGGGCTATGTAAAAAGTGTAGGGGACGTGTTCGTGGTCACATCCAGCGAGTGTGTGGATGGGAGAGTCATGCAGATGCTCCACCTCAAGTCGCTACTGTGCAGACTCTGCCTCCAAAAGTGCAACATTGCAGCCTCTACAAGTGGGATATTTTGGCTTCATTTTTGTACAATGGGAGGAAGTGCTGTCGTGTCGTCCATGTTTTCTACAGTCACTGGCTGGCACCGGACAACAGTGCCACCTGAAGGAGGCTTCTCTCTGTCTGATAGCTTGTGTTCTGACACCTGAAACCTGACTTCTGAGACCTGAGACCTGACGACTTTTTGTCTGAGACCTGAGGATGTCCTAAAATGTACATTGTAGTGCAGGCAGGAATTGGACCCAAACGTAAACTCATGCGAAAGGACTAAACATAAAATACAGCTGTATTGCTGAAAGAAAGAAAAGGCGATACAAAGTAATACAAAACTAAACTGGGAGATTTTAAAGGAACTGACTCACGAGGAAACACACGGAGGGGCACACAGTCATGAGGGAGGAATCTTACCAGGCAGCCATCAAGAGGATGGTACATTTTGGTCAAAAGGGGATTTTAAAACAGCAACAACAATCATGTAGGCTGATACATTTATATGATGCTAAACTGAAACTAGAGGGGCAAAAGTGTGCTAAGAAATATCCCCCACACCATTGCAGCACCACTGCCAACACTAAGGCAGGATGGATCTGTCCATCCAAGTTCATGCCACATTTTGAATCAAAACAAATCATGTCAAGACTCAGACATTTTTCCAGATTTATAGTCTTCCAGTCATTTTGGTGAACCTGTGCAAACTTTAATCAGCAGTTTCTAATTTCAGACCATCCGTACAAAATTTAAGATCACCTTCTGTTTGATCTTCAGCAAGTCACCTTGCTGAAGTGAGTGACACCAGAGGGCAGAGTGGAACTGTGTTTAAATGTTCACATAAAAAAGTAGGGCGAATTTCTGGACACCTTTTTATCTCAGGGTTAATCATTTTATATCAGGTTAAATCGACTATGAAAGCTGTTGTTTCCCACCAGCCCAAGTATCTTTGTTTTAAAGTGCTGTAGTTGCAATTTGATGAATAAATAAATAGTTTTTTCTTCCCCCAAACAGTCACTGCTGCGAATAGCTTGTGTCAGAATCATATTTATAACATTATTATTGTCATAGCAGTTATGTGTCTTAGAGATACTTCTTGGTACAATTTGAATCATCAACAGAAGAAAAAAAAACAGGAACAGGAAATACCAACCTACATTTTGTCAGTCGTATTTCAGTCTGATGCTCTCGCAGTCAGCAGCAAGACATCATGGAGATTACAACTCTCAGCATTCGACTTTGTAAGTATTGATTCCACCAATCAAGCATACAGTTGTCACATACGTTTGATGCACAGAATTTCATTTGTCTCTTCAGTTTTGGTCTTCATGGCCGTTCAAGCTGACTGCAGTAACTTTACTGGTGAGTTAGAAGAAATATATATACAGTATTTTGTTACCAATATATACAGAAATGTTTAGATTGCTAACAATCCTGTAATACTGAGAATAATTTTTAATGACAACATGTTGTAAAGTGAATTTAAAACAAACTTCCTTCAAAAGTCTTTGAGGGTCTGAAACGGTTAATGATTTGCATTTAATTCAACAGATCCAGATTCTGCCAGTATAAACCTTCACTGGTTGACAATCTAGCAAATTTAGCACTTTTTTTGTTTTGTAATAGTTATAAATTTTGAAAGTTTTTCTTTTCTTCTATTAAGACGAGATAATTTATTTGATTGCCTTCTTTCTTCACATATTTCTCTCAGGTGCAGTTTTTCCTCGCATTGTCCCAAACAAACTTCAGTTCTTTGAACATGAGTCCGTCTCTGTACATTGTGAGGTAGATAACAACATCACTCAATGGAGAGTGAAGTGGAAATCCCATAAAATAAAGAACGCTTCCCACACAACAACATCACCCTGCATAATTTATCCCAGTTTCGAAAGTTACAGTGGAGAATACTGGTGTGAAACTGAAGATGGAATAAAAAGTGAGGCTCTCAACATCACTATGACTGGTATGTTAAGTAAATATCATATATATATATATATATATATATATATATATATATATATATATATATATATATATATATATAATGATTAGTTTTAAAGTGTTACCTTGTATAACTGGACTCAGTCATAGTAAGCATAGTTTATAATACAGGGCTTGACCATTTTGGTTGTTTCAACACTTTTCACAAAAAAAGAAGTCAGATTTTTTATTATCATAGTCAGATGTAATAATTTAAAATAATATAATAGCTATGAAGTAATTCATAAAATATATTTTCATCACACTTCCCAGCTGGTTCTGTAATCTTGGAAACCCCGACCCACCCTGTGAAGGAAGGAAATGAGGTGACCCTTAACTGTAAAAACAAGGAGACTCAGTCAGAATACATCACTGACTTCTACAAAGATGGCGTCCCTCTCGGGACCTGGAATCAAAGCAGCATGACCATCAAAAATGTCTCCAGGTCTGATGAAGGACTCTACAAGTGCAGCATTGATGGAGCAGGAGAATCACATGAGAGCTGGTTAGCTGTTTTAAAACAACATCATCAAGGTGATTTAGATTTTTTTTTTTTTAATATATCCCAATTTTGTATCATTTGTCTTTTTTCTTTTCCACTTTAATACTTTCATGTTCTTTCCAGCACCTTACAATAAGACTGATCTTTCACATGAAGTCCCTAAAATATCACATGATGAAGTCCCTAAAATTCCACATGATAAACTCCCTAAAAACCACATTCTGCTTTGGACTGTTATCTGTGCTTTATTGGTGGCTCTGTTGGTGGTGGTAATAGTCCTGGTTCTACATATGAAGCACAAAGGTACAGAAAAGTTGTCTCCCAGAAACAGATTTTAAATTAATTTAAATTTGCTTTTACAGTAGCACAGGGGTGGGGAACTCCAGGCCTCGAGGGCCGGTGTCCTGCAGGGTTTAGATATCACCCTGGATCAACACACCTGAATCAAATGATTAGTTCATTACCAGACCTCTGGTGAACTTAAAGCCATGTTGAGGAGGTAATTTAGCCATTTGAATCAGCTGTGCTGGATTAAGCACACATCTAAAACCTGCAGGACACCAGTTCTCAAGGCCTGGAGCTCCAAACCCCTGCAGTAGCAGAAAAGCAAATCTTTTGACTCACTGTACTAGATCGAAACAACCTTAACAGATTGTTTTCTTCAAATGTATTAGCTGTCAGTTTTGATTATTATATATCATTACATAAATATTCACTTATCCTCTTTACTACACTTGACATGAGTACTCCGGACATTTTTTTTTTTTTTTTTTACATTTCAGTGCGACAAGACACCACTGACCTACATCAAGCGAAATATGATGTGGGCAGAAAAGAAAGGAAGCAGAAAAGTAAATATTTTATTTAGTCATTTATATTTTATAAGGGCTTTAAACAATTAAAACAGTATATAAATAATGTGTGAACATTTTTTTTGTTAGATGGAGACAATTCGGATCATCCAGATGATGTCCTGTATGTCACTATTAAAAATCACTGGAAGAAAAAAGGTACACATCCACACACACATACACACACATATATATATATATATATATATATATATATATATATATGTATATATATATATATGTATATATAGTAGGGGTGCAACGATGCACAAAATTCACGGTTCGGTTCGGTTCGATACTTTTGTGTCACGGTTCGATATTTTTTCGATACAAAAAAAATGTTCATGTCTTTTTAATTTGTCATTTATTAAAATTATAAATATATATTTTAACTCAAAAGTACAGTTTTTAAATTTAATGTTGCTGAAACAACAAAATAATAAAAAATAAATAAATCTATCAGATCGAGGAATCACTCATCTTTGGAAAAGAGAGTTTATTACAGAGAAATGGCTCTTTCCAAAATAAAAGCTATACTATACGCTTCTTCTGGGCTATATTCTCAGCAGCATATTAAACATATCAGGTCCCCATGAGGAGAATCATGTGCTAACGGCTGTCTAAATGACTCGGGTAAAGTTTGTAGCATGCGTGCTTGTTGTTTTTGTCTGCTTCCACTTGTCTTTGCACTAGGATGATGTCGGCGTAAATGTGCAGTCATATTCATTGTGTTCCCACTAGTGCTGTCAGCGTTAATCTTGTTAAAATGACATCAACGCCATAACGCGGCAAATCTCCGTTAACGAGTTACCACGGATCGCCCCGAGCGTGGGGCTGGACGGCGTCAACACGTTAACAAGCTAACTGCGCTAACACACTAGTTCCCACCAATTGAGCATTGCGTGGCACATCCGACATACTGTTTTACTTTTGTCCATGACGCGCTTACCATCAGGGTCATGCTTCACATGAAAACCAAGATAGTTCCAAACGCCAGATCTGAATGAGGGTGGGGGAGGTTCGATTTTGGGTATGACCAAATCAAGTTTCTGGGATTTTTTGTTTGGATGATCTAACATGCATCAAGAAAAAAAGAGAGTTTATTGATATATTAACAGATACTTTTGTTTCCAACACAGAGACAAAATTGTCCAGAGCAGACATGAATCCATGCTGTCAAGAGGGGACTGTCATCTATTCTTCAGTCAAGTGAGCCTCATACATAGTGTATTTGTTGGACTCCTATTAAACCATGGCATGAGGTTTGCTAACATGATGCCCTGAAATTACAGGAGGGTGATTGGAGTAATTTGCTAACAGCAAATGAGAAAATGAAAAACAGAAAATTAAAAGACAAAATGATGATTGATATTGTTGTTTTAAGCATCAAAGAAAAATGAAAAAAAAAATAGCCTCAACACTTATCTCATAAAGATAACACTTCCCTAAATGGCACATTAAGGGTTTTTTAATGTATTTATGAAATTGATATTATGTTCCTATGTACTTTTTAAAAATGACAGCTTTTCTGTATCTCTTTCTTCAGTCATTGTAATGTTAAAAAGCAACAATAATAAGGGACAAATTAAGAAGAAATAAAGAAATTACTGTTTTTTTGTTTTTGTTTTGTTCTGATAGCAGTAAATCTAGTCTTGAGGTTTTATTGAATACTGAAATCACAGGGTGGTGCTTGGAGTGGACTGAAATTAACTGACAACCTTGGTCCTTTGGTCTTTCCCATACTGAAAAGAAATAGGAAAAACTTATAAAAGACTTGCATCAGCTTTAGCTTGCTTCATATAATGGATCATATAAGGCTTATATGATTTACTCATGAAAGTGGCCACTTTCTCATTACTTTCATATATTGTTTTAGTAAGTATCTAAAATATACAAGTTTCATTTATATAACTTTTCAAGGGATCTTATATCTTTTCCATATGGGTTGAACCCTCAAAGAACAAAATGTCAGTAAGTACAAAAAGTACAGAAACCACTTGGAGAACCAAAGATATTTTAGTTCCAGTAAATAGTGTTTTACTATCATTTCCTCAAGTTCAAACAATGTCTTCTTTCAAAAAAAATCTTTTATCAATCTATGTTTCAGTGTAAAGAGTAACTTATGTCTATTGTTACACATACATACAAACTTTATACCTTTGAAAATGCTGCTGCGTTTTCTAGCACAGTTGTAAAGTATGTGAGCAAGTGGGGCATCTGGCCGAGACCTCCCCACCCACACACACACACCTCCTCTATACTCGTCTCCATCTATTAGTTTCAGTTAAACCACTTTGTCTTACCTGCTCAGTTTGTTAACACAGCTGAAGATACTATGCATATGACCACAGGTTCTGGCTCCTTTTGAATACATTTACTGTGGTTAGCTACCAATATAACAGCACATTGCTTTTATATGTTTCCATTGACATATTAAACCACTGGCATCTCTTTAGATACCATACTGATTCTGCAGGGTGTTTGTCTGAAACACAAACTCAAATTTAGTTCAACCCACAGTAACTGACACATAAACTGACACTAGACTGTAAAATTATCTTATTATAGTTCTCTTAAGCATTTATTAACTATAGCAAAACAAAGCACTAAACATGTCAGTTTTTTTTCTCACACAGTACAGGGTGGGGGTATTACAAAGTGCACCCTTTGTTTATGAACTACCATAACCTTTGATTTAATACTTAATTTTATGAAAGTCACTTGGATGAGTGACGCTACATCCAGATGAACAAAATCAACCTTTAGTGAACTTTAAGGGTCATCGTGCTTCCCTCTAATGAGCCACTTTGGGAAGTTATATATATGCTTCGTGCAGTCCACTTATGCATGGGCCTGACAAAACACTTAAACAATTAGGTAGGTGAGGTAGCCCCAAAAGACATAAAAGCATAAGTGTTTTTGATTTTAAGTGGTATTTACAGATGCAGAAACAAATCTAACAGCCATCATGTTACTCCAGAAATTTTGAATGGTGTTACAGGTGATTATCTTTGACAAGTGTTATATGAGACCAGGCTGTAGTCAACATTCATCAAAACAAATTAGCAGTGAGCAGAGAAGTTTGGGAAAAGTGTGTGGAGTCCCAGCCACACATCTATATCCCAAGTACAAACATCACAGTATATGCTGAGCAGGATAAATGATGTTTTTTTGTTTCTCTTTAAAACTGTCACATGGAGGTGACAGGTAAAAGAGGCTTAAATGACTAATCAATAAATTACAGACGTTGTTTTTCTACACAAGACTAATATATCATAAACATGTGTGCAGGAGAGTGTCATGGTCTGTGTGTGGCAGGCAGGAACGGAGGATCCAAAATGCAGACTCCAGGAGGCAAACATGAACTCAAACTCAGCTTTAACACTGCACGGCAGAAAAACTAACAAAAATCAGAATACAAAATAACTAAACAGGCAGGCTGACAGAACACAGGAAAGAATGATGGAGATCATGACACTGAACTGAGGAAAACACAGACAATAGCTGTGTCCCAATTCAGGGCCTGCATCCTTCGGAGGACCCGGCCTTCGCAGTTTACGTGGGCCGCGTCCTCCTAAGAGGACAAGAAGCTGCTCGGGTTAACTAGCAACCATGATACTAACCACTGGAAACATTTCATACAGCGTAGTTTGACAGAAATGAGGGAGAAATTGTTTTTGGTACATCTGTTTGTTTTTATATGAGCTTTGTTTGATTTGAAAAGTATCTGAGGCTGAGACCATGGGACTGTAAAACATGATTGTTGGGCTTCATTTCTGTACTGAACAGTCATTTTAAGATTAGTTAGTAAATAACAATTAGCTAATGTTATTCATGAGACTAAAGTCATCTCACTTTGGTAATGTAAATATAATGTGGCCAATATTAAAGTTTTTATTATATTAATCATTATAAGGTATTACAGCAGTGAACTTGAACTCTGTGTCAAATACTGAGCTTTAGTAAAGATTCAAGTTGCATTTATTCAAATTTCCAATCACCTTAAATCTTCACTCAGAGACAAGAATCTCTGACAGTATATATATAGATGTATTATATATAAGAGACAAATATTGTTCTTTTAATATGTTGGCATTACAAAATTTTTCTGAATGCTTATATATATGCGTAAAAAGAAAATTTACAAGCTGTGATAATTGTTTCTGATAAAATGAAGAGTAGACTGTAAACAACGGTAGATTGGTGGGTAATAAGCAAGCGAATAATGCAGAAAACAGAGATTTTTAGATGGGAAACTATTCCTGAAAGAAAGAGAGAGAGAGAGCTCTGCAAGTGTGATTTTATCGTGGTGGAAGCGAAACAGCAAAAGTAAGAGGGAATTCATGACAATGTTTATGTGAAGCGAAATGTGAAGCGTAGTTTGGATCTTCTTTTGCTGCTGGTTCAGTCAATATTGTTTGGAGAAAGATGAAACCTGGAGCTTCAGAATCTAGCATAAAAACGACGTGAACACAAAGTGCGGACCCGCTGACGCATCAAAATCAGTGGGCTGTCGGCTACAGCTCACTGATTCTGATGCTTCGGTGGGTCAGCACTTTGTGTACACGGAGGTACACGGATTTTTGCAGAATCCGTGTACCTGCTCTCATTTACTCTTTTAGCTGTTTGGTGGTTGTCGAAATTTTGTGAGGGTTAACCTGAGATTCTGGCGTTTTGGGAAAAATAAATTTATATTTAAAAATCATTTTAGGATTTTAGTAATTCGATATCACGTTATCCAAGCTAGAATCCATTTTAATTGATAAATTGATAATCAATACCCACCCTTAATGACGGACATAGGATGAGCATGCTGCCATTAAGCCGTGCATACCGGGCTGAAACCTTTGGTACTATCTCAGTCTCACCTGGACACCGGCCCTGGTTCTTCGGATTGAATCCCACCGGTATGTACATTAGCATTCACTTAGGTGAGGAACACACAAAAGGAGGAGGAAAAGTTTCCCTGTGACTGTCCCAGCTGTCAAAGTAGCTCTCCACTGAATCTTTAATGTGCAACAGCGTGCTCCGATTGTAAATTTTAGCAGCAGAAACAAAGTCTAGACACAAAAAAGTAAAAATAATATTGCAAGCGACAATCTGGTCTTTAAGTGATGACGTGATGAATCCTGCTTCTGGGCCCAAACTACTCTGCGTTTAATAAGGCTGTTGTGTTTTTAACATGTTTTAATGATTTGTATCTTGTTCTATTTAATCTAAATAAGCCCCTAAAAACAGTCAGTGATCACTGTCGGCCTCTCTCGGTTTTTATTACCTCTAATCATTTTAAAGCTCAGTTTTTAAAACCTTACAATGTAACTACAGCCCAGCCCATGCAGCAATATATTAATGACTAACCTCGTATTGTGGATGGATTATCTCAGTTATCTCAGATTATCTCCCCTGACTGAAGTTCGGTCCGTTTACAGCATCCTGCCATGCGACTGGATTTGTCCCTAACCTTCGGGAACCCTCACGTTAACTTTTATCAAGTGGAAAAAAGTTAGCGTTCATCCTCCAGCTTCACTGTTTATGTTATGCTAACATAGCTGTGTTGCTAGCGATCACGTAGCACATCATTATATACCAGCTAGCCAAACTTCAGTAACCCTACAAATGTCACTGTTGTTTACTTTCCTGTCTTGAGGCTCTGCAGAGCTGTTCGTTTTAATTTGTTTCAGAAATCCCTCAGTCGAACATGGTATATTATATTTAGATGGAAGCTAGCGTGCTAACTCCCTGCTAACGTCTAACTCCATTAAATTTCATATATTCAGTTTTCATGGATGCCTAGATGTTAAATTTAATTGTTACACCTGGTAGAGCAGCCACACTGATCATTTTATTACAGATGAAAGAATTTAGACAGTGATACCACAGTGATCGTGTGACTTAGGGACCTGCAGCTGAGTTTGGACCCAGGCACGGCTAATGACATCAGACTTAAAGACCAGATAACCGCCAGTGAAAAACTATACCAGTGAGCTGCACAAGCGGCGAAGCCAAACACAGGCACCATCTTGTCCAGTGATGATCTTAAAGACATAAAGACCTGGATGGCCTCCATCTTCTAAATTCAGATAAAACTGAGGTTATTGTACTCGGCCCTGAAAATCTTAGAAATATGGTATCTAACCAGATTCTTACTCTGGATGGCATTACCTTGGCCTCCAGTAACACTGTGAGGAACCTTGGAGTGATTTTTGACCAGCATATGTCCTTCAATTCCATTTGCGCAACGTCTCTACAATTAGAAATATCCTGTCTCAGAGTGACGCTGAATAACTAGTCCATGCATTTATTATTTCTAGGCTGGACTACTGTAATTCCTTATTATCAGGATGTTCTAAAAACTCCCTCAAAAGTCTTCAGTTAAGCAAGAGTACTGACAAGGACTAGAAAGAGAGAGCATATTTCTCCTAGCCCAGCCCATGCAGCAGTGTATTAATGACTAACCTCATATTGTGGATGGATTATCTCGGTTGTTCTCCTGACTGAAGTTTGGTCCGTTTACAGCATCCTACCATCCGAGTGCATTTGCCCCTAACCATTGGGGACCCTCACATTAACTTTTATCGAGAGGAAAAAAGTCCTCCGTTCATTGGCATTCGCCCTCCACCCTCACTGTTTATGTTATGCTAACATAGCTGTGTCGCTAGCGATCACATAGCACATCATTATATAGCAGCTAGACCAACTTCAGTAAACCTACAAACATCACTGCTGTTTACTTTCCTGTCTTCATTTATGTTAGAAGTGATAGCAGAGCTGTTCGTTTTATTTGTTTCAGAAAACTCTCAATCAGAACATGGTGTATTATATTTAGATGGAAGCTAGGGAGCTAACTCCCTGCTAACTTCCACCTCTGTTAAATTTCATTCTATGGGTAATTGATATTTTTAATGTAAAAATATATCCTCTTGCCCATGCCCTTTTTTTTTAAATTCTTCAAGCTCCGGTCCTCTACCAGAGGCCTGGGAGCTTGAGGGTCCAGCTCAGTATCTTAGCTGTTCCTAGGACTGCGCTCTTCTGGACAGAGATCTCCGATGTTCTTCCTGGGATCTGCTGGAGCCACTCGCCTAGCTTGGGAGTCACCAGATGTAGTGCTCCGATTACCACGATTCAAGATTCAAAGTGTTTATTGTCATGTGTACAGAAGAAATAGCATTTCTCTGTGCAATGAAATTCTTCCTTTGCTGTCCATACACAAATGCCAAGTTAGGTATGGTTGAAGGAACAAGATAAATAAGGATAAAAACAAGAAAACAAGACAACAAGATTAAGGAGCTTGGAAAGAAAAGCGTCTGGACTTCTTGAGTCCAGACAACAAGATATTAAGATTAAATAAATGTCTTAATATAAATGGAGAGAGGGAGGTGTGGGGATGTCTCCTTAGACTGATGTGTCTGGAGGAGAGGGAGTCCACGGTGAAGATACTGTCTTTTTCCCCACACCATGACACCAGACCAGCCGCCTCTCTCCTGTAAGCTGCTTCGTCCCCTCCAGTGATGCGACCGATCACTGCAGTGTCATCCGTGAACTTCAGTATGATGTTGTCTCTGTTGGAGGCGACACAGTCGTAAGTGTACAGGGTGTAGAGGATGGGGCTGAGGACGCAACCCTGTGGAACTCCAGTGTTTGTGGTAATGCTGGCTGAGGTCCTGTTGCCGATCCTGACAGACTGAGGCCTGCCAGACAAAACGTTCTGTAGCCAGTCACAGAGGGTGAGGTGCAGACCGAGTATAGACAGTTTGTGGATGAGTTTGTGAGGGATGACTGTGTTGAAGGCGGAGCTATAATCAACAAAGAGTACCCTGATGTAGGAGTCATTATTTTCCAGGTGGGAGAGTGAGTAGTGAAGAGCAGCAGCGATGGCGTCTGACGTGGACCTGTTGGGCCGGTAGGCTTACTCCAGGGGGTCCAAAGTGTCTGGAATATTGTTCTTAATGTAGGGCAGCACCACTCTCTCAAAACACTTTGCAATGATTGGAGTGAGTACAACTGGTCTGTAGTCATTAAGGCAGGTGGCTGGGCTTTTCTTGGGGAGAGGGATGATAGTTGTGGTTTTGAGCTTGTGGGAATGATGATCTGACTGAAGGAAAGGTTAAAGATATAGGTGAAAACATCAGCCAGCTCATTAGCACATGCTCTAAGGGCCCGTCCAGGGATGTTGTCTGGTCCTGCTGCCTTGCGGGGTATGATCTTCCTGAGGATCTTCCTCAGGACCTTGTGCACTTGGTCTCCCGCTGGCAGGGGAGAGGGTCGGGTAATCTGAGGGTTGAGGCTTGTACCACTGTTACCTTCACCCTCCACATCTTCTCGAGCTCTTAATAAAGCGCCTTTCAAAAGACTCAAGGACACTGTACACAAGCAATAACAACAACAAACATAACAATTTACAAAATAATAAGGATCTTCTCTCCAGTTTCTCTTGTTCCTTCTTCCTTATGTTACCATCATCCAGTATAGCTACATTTATCACTACGGCTGTCTTCCTCTGTCTATCCACCAATATGTCTGGTTGGGTAGCCATCACCAGTTTGCCTGTCTGTATGTGAAAGTCTTAGCTCAGTCATTCTAGAGCACCCTAGGGGACGTCTAACATTTTGACCTCAGGAATTCCAGGCCGTATCCGGCACAGATGTTTCTGTATACTATGCCAGTCACTTGGTTATGGCGTTCCATGTATGCCCTGTCTGCTAGCGTCTTGCACCCTGCTGTTATGTAGTGGATTGTCTTATGGGTATCTTTACACAGCTTGTACCTTGGGTCTTGCCTGGTGTGATAGACCCCAGCCTTTAAGGATCTTGTGCTCAAAGCTCATTCCTGTGCTGACATGATAAGTGCCTCTGTGCTGTCTTTCAGTCCAACCACTAGTAGGATTTCTGGACGTTAGCAACTTCTTCTATCTGCTGGTGGTAAAAAGCATGCAGAGGCCTGACCTTCCATGATTGCCCTTCTTCTTGCTCCTCCTCTGCTGCCTGAGCTATTAATTAAAAACACTCGGTTGTGGCCATCTGATGTATTCCTGGATGTTTGTTGTCTCATCCTGGTCACTGGGTCTGACACTCACCAATCCTTGCCCTCCTTCCTTTCACTTGGTGTACAATCTCAGGGTGCTGGATTTGAGGCAAAACCCACCATGCACGGTCAGGAGATTCCTCTTCTTGATGTCAGTAGCTTCTATCGCCTCATTTGACCAGCTTATCCCAGCAGGGTAATGAATCTGAATGACATTCCGATGTCATTGCTTTTAGATCCTTGTGGCGTGTGTCAGTGAATCGAGGTTGTGAACACTCCTTGTATACAGCTTGATGTCATCCATGTAGAGGAAGTGACAATTACTCCATTCTATGGTTGTTATCCACAGCCAGTCTTGTCAGTGGTTTGACTGAGGGGGTTAAGGTATATGCTGCAATAGGTGTAGGCTCCTGGGAGACTCCCATGATGCATTGAGTATTTCCTTTCCAGTCACCTTTCTCACTCATTATGTGTTAATAGACCTCTCTGCATCGAATTGTACTTGTTATTAATCTCTGTCTCTCTTCCACAGCATGTCTTTATCCTGTTTTCCTTCTCTCACCCCAACTGGTGGCAGTAGATGGCCGCCCCTCCCTGAGCCTGGTTCTGCCAGAGGTTTCTTCCTGTTAAAAGGGAGTTTTTCCTTCCCACTGTCGCCAAAGTGCTTGCTCATAGGGCGTCATATGATTGTTGGGTTTCTCTCTGTATGTATTACTGTAGGGTTTACCTTACAATATAAAGCACCTTAACCCTCTGGGGTCGACGGACGCGCCAGTGCGTCAAAATCACATGACCATTTTAAGACGACACAGCTACAAGATGGAATGACTCAGAGTCTCCATTTCAACTTGGGTCGAAAGTGCGGACTATATACCAACTAAAAAACTATATACCAGTTTTTGAATTGTGTCGATGGGCCATGTAAAACCAGAGTTATGATAAAAAATACACGCGATTTTTTTCTGAACAAAACAGTGGTGTTTACAGCGGGAAGAACGCTAAAAACTGCTTTTTCTACGGACAGCGCTAGCAAACACTCTCCGCTTGCGAGTGAAAAAAGGAAAAGAAAAAACACCCCTTCCCTATTGGTGTTAAAGTTTACCATGTCAGCCAATCAAAAAAATGATATGGCAACATGTGGCACTTGGTTGTTTAGGGAGAAGGGGAAGTTATAGGAGTGACACCCGCGACAGAAAGCGGCACAAATAACGACTGGCACAAATAATTTGTGTACCTTCTTATTTGCAGCACACCTGATTGTTCTGTAAATAGATTTAAATGGTTATATAAAAAATGCCTGAGGCCTTGGCTGCATTTTTAGGTAAATAGTGCCATATAACTTTGTTGTTTGCAAAACATGTGCAGAATTTTTTGAAATGTACAATTTCTATTTGCATTTCAAGTTATGAAAATGATTCGTTAAACATGTTTGTGGGTTTTACAGTAAAAAATAAACTTTTTTCTGCTCGGATTTTGAATTTTTTGTCTAAATTTAGATCAACTGTGCTAATATAGTATGCCAAAATGAAAAAAATAACTAAAATTTCAGATATTTGAGGTTGTGCTGAAAATAATGATACCAAACAAGGCAAGATAAACAGTTTTTAAAGGTGAAATATAGAGCTAAAATCAAAAGTAGTCAAAAACGGCCAATTATACCCTGGACCCCAGAGGGTTAAGGCATCTGTTGTTTTGATTTGGCGCTATATAAATAGAATAGAATAGAATTGAATTGAATTTCCAAACCCGGCTGGTTTGGAAAGGCTTCACTGTCCCACCAGGAGAGCTGCAGGAGGTGGCTGGAGAGAGGGAGGTGTGGGAATGTCTGCTTAGACTGCTGTGTCTAGAGGAGAGCGAGTCCACGGTGAAGATACTGACAGCTGCTGATTAATGATCAGTGGAAACTGAAAGGCTGACAGGAAGTCGTCTTTACTCTGCAAGATAATTCTTCCACAGCTGATTTCTAACTGATAACTGATCTCTAATCTCTGTCTGTCTCACTTCCTACAGCTGAGTTATAAGTAGCTAAATCAGTCACTCTTTTTAGTAAAGACATGGATCCATTATTGACCTTTAGATTTGCTTGTTTGTATTCATGGCTCCTATAATGTTTGCGTTGAGTGAAGGTTACAAAGAAGAACTGGAGGAATGAAACTGAGATGAAACTGCAGACAACAGTACAGTTCAAGGTGTGTAAAAATTTCAAAACTCAGGTTTTTTAGTGATTATCAAAGGTATAGTTTTACCATACAATATGACAGAGAAACCCCCAAAATCAAAAGGTTCTCTGTGAACAATGTTTAGCAACAGTGTGGAGGATGAATGAGCTTTTAACAGGAAGAGGCGACCAACAGAACCAGGCTCAGAGAGGGACTAAACAACGAACCTGAACACAAAGGCACAGAGAGTGGAGGTAACATGAAGGAGTATAAGCAGGGAGAACAGCATGGAGGAACACAGATGGACCAGTAACAAGCAGGAGAAAACACAGGGCTAATATAGACACAGGAGCAATGAAGGAATGAGAAACAGGAGGGAGACACAGCTGAACAAAGTGAGTATAATGAGAGACAATGCTGAATGCACTGACATAAGACATGGACCTTCACAATAAAACAGGAAACACAACATACATGCAAAGACACAGACTCAGAGACACGAACTGAAAACAGAGAGAACAAGGAAACCAAAACCTAGGAACTAGAAATCAGAAAACATAACCAGGATAAACTAAAGCACAAAGATAATTTTGTGAGGCCACATCGAAAAGACTCGCATGAACTTGCCAAAGTTGTACAAGTTGGGCCTCCATCACTTGTGTCCAGATCACAAGCTGGACTGCCACGCTGCTCCGTCTTTTTCACTTCCATTTCTGTGTCTGCGCATGCGCGGTGTGAGAGGTTGTGTTAAATCAGCTCGTGGATCTGCTTCAACTGTGCGATACCCTCACGAGGGGCGACCAGGATTTCAAACAGGTCTGATTTTCTTGTGACCAAACGATTGCTGATTGGGAGTTGGTCGTAAGGTGTTAATCGCTTCTGAATTATTTTTTTTCTTTTCATACCGCGCCCCCCCTGCAATGGCTCTGCGCCCCCCTAGGGGGCGGGCCCCACACTTTGGGAACCTCGGGATTAGATAGATCCTGAGGCAGAGCCAGGACATGATGAAGAGATTATGTCTCCTGACTGTTTTGGAAAGGCTTCACTGTCCCACCAGGAGAGCTGCAGGAGGTGGCTGGAGAGAGGGAGGTGTGGGGATGTCTGCAGCCTGGTGAGCTGCAGAAAATGCATGGATGTAGTCTGAGTAATGAACCCTCTGGAGATTATACACAGATGAAGACACATAGCAGAGCAGAGTCTAAACAACAGAGGTAAGTAGGACAGCAGATCCCTTTGATTTAACCACATGTTAAAGAACAAAGTGACTGAGAAGATCATTGGAAACTCTCTTCCCTCCATCACAGACACGTATCAGACCTGCTGCATCCACAAAGCCACCAGTGTTGTGGAGGACCGCACACACCCCTCACACACACTCTTCACCCTGCTGCCTTACACACACACGCACACACACACACGCACACACACGCCTTCATAAATCAAGTTACTTTTTGCATTTTGCTCAGTCTTTTGCACAACCCACTGTTGCAGTAGTCTGCCACCTAGTGGCAGCCAGCTCTTTGCAGGCTGTTTCTATCTATGCTTATTACACAGAACCTTCCTCAGGTGTTTCCAAGTAATAATTAGACACTTTTTAATTTTGCCTTAATAGATTATTAATATGCTATTAAATAGAAATGGACAGCTTTGCATTTTGCAGCTCTGTTTCCTGCTTATTACACAGAAACTACTACAGGTAATTGAGTTGTAATAACTTAGAAATTACCACATTGTTACACTCTTGTTTCTCCCTTGTTACCTATGATTACCACTTTAGTACCAAGATGTAATAGAAATATGCTACCGATTATTGAAGCTAGGGTTAAGGAGGTGAGCAGTGAGCAGCAGTATGGCTTCATGCAGGGAAAGACCTCTACAGATGTGATGTTTGTTCTGAGAGTGTTGATGTAGAAGTTTAGAGAAGGTCAGGAAGAGCTTATCTGCGTCATTGTGGATCAGAGTAAGCAGATGATTGACTGCAGAGAAAGGAACTGTGGTGCTGCATGTGGAAGTCAGCAGTGGCAGAGAAGTATATGTGGGTGGTGTCAGCAGTGGTGAGGTGTGCAGTAGGAGGGACAGATGGTTGAAGGCGGAGGTGGGTGCTCCAGGGCCGTGCAGAGATGTTTGAAGGGGCCGGTGCACAAAGTTAAAAAGGGGCACACAAAACCAGGCGGAAGAACAACAACCCACATTCATCAAGAATCTAATATGTAATTACATCATACTATATCACTGTGATCAGGTGGGGACAATGCAAAGCAAACATAGCCTTTGTTTTACCTGATGTTGATTTTGAGCGTTTGTTGCTGCTCCTGCTGGGCAGGGCTGTGTTGATCTGAGACCGTAGACATTAAATAGTCCATAGGAGAGATGGTAGCTGATTAAACAAGTGTTATGAGATAATAATAAAATGCAAAGATTGGTGACAGCGCTTGGAGTCACAAGGCAACAAAACTGTGAGAAATAAACTAGACTCTGCCTGTGACTCACTCTTTGCCTCTCTTCCTCCTTCCATCTCCTCATCTCATCTATCACTCTCCACTTGCTGTACATCTGAGAACAAGGGACAGTTTACTATTGAATTAATCTATTATTTAATTATCCACACTTAAGGACTCTTGCACCTAATCCATAATAAAGTAATAATAAAAAAATGTTATAGAACCAAAACATTGTGTTTAGTATTGTTTTTATACCTCTGCAATGCAACAACTGCTACATGTGTTATTGTTACCTGTGCTCTTTTTAATGCAGCTGGTGAGGGATCCACTGTCTTTAGTAGCCTCACACAGCTCCTGTCACTGTTTCCTCCTCATGTCCATACAGGGTATCTAATGACCTGTCATAAAATCAGCTAATGAAACTCTGCTATACAGAAGAATTTCAAAAACCTTCTCACTGACATCAATGGATTTCCTCTCTCTCTTAAATTGCAGATGACATGTGAGTAACTTATGAAAACAAAGGGCAGAACAGGAGTACATTTGATAAAATCCTGTCACGGGGACCCCAGTGAATAAAAAAAAGAGCGGAGTTTCACACAAATCAGTATCACAACATAAGAGCATTAAATTTAGTCCCTGCCAACATGTGCCACGAACATAAGTTATGCTGTGAATTTTCACATTCATTACACTTAATTTATAAATCAATTCAACCCACTCTCCTCTTTCTGCAAACTACCATTTTATTCCACACACGCATACAAGTAAACTATCACACGATCAGCTGACTTCTTCCATTGTTCTGAAAAACTTGTCATAAGTCCTACAGCCACTAGAGGGACTTATTGTCTGTCTTATGCTGATAAGGGGAACTGGCTCAAAGGACTGATGCTGATATTTTTCTTCAAAACAAAGTCTCCACATTTAATGTTGGTTAAGACCAGCTTATCTGCACTTTCACATTTCAACAAATCAATATAAATCCCTCACATGCTGCATGTCTTGTCAATGGGTTGATAGATATCATCTGACTAGCGCACAAATACAGACTATTAGTGCCTGTATGTGCTTGTCCGAATCCATCTTGTGGTCAAATTAATGACATTATGCGTTAATTTCTTGTGAATAATATAATTATGCATCTCGGTCAAAAACTGAGATCTACTGGGATTTTACCACAAAATCACCTATATAGATTACAGAGAATATTCCAAAAGAGCACATTCCAGTCAGAGGCAGTTCTGTGGGTGAAAATGGTTTATTTATATTAGAGGTTAGAAGAGAAAAGCCAGACTGCTTCAAAATAATAGGAACTCGACAGTAACCCAACAAGTTGTTGCAACAAAAGTATGCAAAAGATCACCTCTGAAGACACAAGACATCAAACCTACAAGCAAATGGGCTACAGCAAAACAAGACATGCTGAAAAACTTTAGACTTTCCTATATGTGAACATTGGCATCCTCGAAAGAGTGGCCTTTATCCTTAAGATGCAGATGAACTGCTGAGTCTTGTCCTGTGGAGGTGGCTCTTCTATGTTGTGCCATACGCTTGTGAAGTGGCTGTTTGATCTCTCCAATGTAGAGGTCTGGGCATTCCTCACTGCACTGTACAGCATACACCACGTTGTTCAGTCTGTGTTTCGGAGTTTTGTCTTTCGGGTGAACCAGTTTGTGTCTGAGTGTGTTGCTGGGTCTGAAGTACACTGGGATGTCGTGCTTGGAGAAAACTCTCCTGAGTTTCTCTGATACACCGGCTACATAGGGGATGACAATGTTGTTGCGTCTGTCTTTCTTATCCTCCCTCGCTGGTGTCTGATCTTCTTTTCTGTGCCTCTTTGCTGACTTTATGAACGCCCAATTAGGATAACCACATGTTTTCAGTGCTTCCTTTACATGTGTGTGTGTTCCTTCTTTTTCCCTTCAGGCTTAGAGGGAACATGTTCTGCCCGGTGGTGTAGGGTCCTAATTACTCCAAGTTTGTGTTCCAGAGCGTGATGGGAGTCAAAGAGGAGGTACTGGTCCGTGTGTGTGGGCTTCCGGTAAACTTCAGTGTTGAGGTTGCCATTCTCTTCAATGTGCACAGCGCAGTCCAGGAAAGGCAAACAGTTATCCTTAGTGTCTTCCCTGGTGAACTTGATGTTTTTATCCACGGCGTTAATGTGCGCAGTGAAGGATTCCACTTCTTGAAAGAGGCCATCTATGTCCACTGTGAGCGACCACCTTTGAACAGAGGTGGTGGTTTACGACACCAACTGTCTGCCATCTATAATCCAGTTTTGAGTTCCCTCCCCAGACGCCTTAACGCCCACTCACACCCTGGGCCATCTGACCTCAGGAAATCACATGACAAGGTGGGGCCAGGTTTCACAATGAGCTCACCCGAAACCCTGGCTGATTAGGTCCCACACCCGCTTTCACACCTTGGCTCATGTGATTAGAGGATCACCAGGGGGTCCTTTGTCCCTCCTTGGGGGGATACTCCCACTGGGTTTAAATCTGGGACTCTCGGCCATTTGACCTTAGAACTGAAGAAGCTTCTCGGATGAGAGGTGAAACGTCTTCAAGCAACTTAAAGAAGTCCAGACGCTTTTCTTTGCAAGCTCCTTTGACTACGATGACCTGGATGACTGAGAACCTTCACAGACATTTAGACTTTCCTACTTATCCCACAGAGGTCTGAGGGATCTTCAAGTCACATTCTTACTCTCTCTGCGAAAAAGAAAGCTAAATGTCAGTGAGCCCAATACAGCAGCACCGTCTACTATAGTTGTTAGATCACAGTGGAAGATTCATTTCAATTTAATTTGTAGAGCACCAAATCACAACAAATGTGGCTTCAAGGTGGTTTATATTTCAACATAAAGACCCAGCAATTAAAAAAATTTAAAAATACTGATTAAATGCAGAATTGTGTATAAACAATGAAAAGAGCAGCGAGTAGAAGAAATACTCCTATTTCTGGGGTGCTGGGGGCTTCCCATGATGCACCATGGCAGCAAGACTAAGAGAAAATCCATGGTCCCCTGATCCAGACATAACTTTAAGCTTTATCAAAACATTTTTAGCCTAATCTTAAATGTAGAGAGGGTGTCTGTCACCCAAATCCAAAGTAGAAGCTGGTTCCCTATAAGAGGGGCCTGAAAGCTGAAGACTCGGCCTCCCAGTATGAATTGAAAATATAAACAGTTTGTGAAAACAACATTCAAAGAACAGCTGCCGTGAATTGGACAATTTAATTGCAGTGGTCGGTGAGGATGTTTTTCAGGTGCTTCTTATATTTCACTTGCTGTTCCCTGTGAAAAATGTTTATTGATTACTGAAGAAAAGATGACTGATTGTTTTAGTTCTCTACAAAAAATGTGAAAGGGATCTTCCCTCCAATCCACTAGATGTCTGTTTAAATATTGTAGGATGTTGTTCTTATTATTGGTAGGGAAGATACACTGGGTTTTTTTTTTGTTTTTTTTGTTTTTTTACAAAGAGTGACTTTTTCTAACATAACAAAACTTGCAACTGGATATTCTTTGCCAATCACCCACTGGCATCCCTAAAGTTCTGATTATGCACCTTTTGGACTGTTTGAGTTATTACTGAGAAGACATCATGACACCTTTAAAAAATTCTAACAGCTGAGTGGAACAAAACAGAAGTACAAGATGTGTGTGTAGCTTAAGAAAAGCAGATGTGGTCTGTCTGGTAAGTCACGTAATGACTGTCGATTTAAGAGTAAGGAGCTTATTTAAGTCTAACAGTGAAACCTCTGCCTATCATCTTTGGTTTATCTATGCAGGACACTATGTTTAGGAAGGGGCACATTTCATTACTAGAAACACAAACAGGGTCACATATTGTTTAAGCCTGAAACGGTGGTATGATGCAGACGTCAATGATACGTGGCAACTAGAACAACTAAGGCAGAACTTGGCTGATGACCTCAAGCGGATTAACAACACTGCACTCCCAGGGAAACTGAAGCTCTGGTGCTTCCAGTTTGGGTTATTACCCAGACTACTGTGGCCGTTGACAATGTACGAGGTCTCACTCCATCATGCCAATCGACTAGAGAGGCTAGTGAGCTCCTACGTTAAGAAGTGACTCGGACTTCCTATATGCCTCAGCAGCGTTGGACTCTACAGCGACGGGATACTGTCATTGCCTATCCCTAGCTTGGATGAGGAGTTTAAATGTGCAAAAGTGAGGCTTGAGATGTCACTCACAGACTCCTGGGACCCCATAGTGAGAGGCACTGCTCCCAGCAAGGGGAGGGGAGGAAGTGGACCCCAGCCACATTTGTGCTACAGGCGAAATCCGCTCTTCGGCATCGTGATGTGGTGGGTCACGTCCAACAGGGCAGAGGAGGATTTGGTCTTGGCGCAGTAACACCTCGGTGGCAACAGGCATCTGTAACCAAACTTCGAAAAATGGTGGTGGAGGAGGTGCGTCGACAGGAGGAAACAGGCAGACATGCCAGAGCCGTGGCACTGGCCAAGCAGGGTTGCTGGATGAATTGGGAGAGTGTGGAAAAGAGGAAACTCTCATGAAGTGAAATCTGGGGCATGGAGTCTAATAGACTAAGTTTCATCATCCGAGCGACATACGATGTGCTACCTTCCCCAATAAATCTGCAGCTGTGGTTTGGAAAGGACCCATCCTGCCCCCTGTGTACAGTTCCAGCAACACTCAAGCACATCTTGGTTGGTTGTAGGACTAAGCTTACTCAGGGCAGATACACATGGAGACACAACCAGGTCCTCAGGGGTCTAGTCGAGAAAGTTGAGTGCAAAAGAAAATCCATTAGCGCTCAACCTTTCACGAACCAAGAGGAGCGTCAGTTTTCATCAACATTTGTCCAGGAAGGAGACAAGCCGAGGACGAGCCCCTCAACCTGGGCCTGCTGAAGGCCGCCAGGGATTGGCAGATGCAAGTGGACTTGGATCAGAGGGTAATTTTTTCCCACAGAGATCGTAATAACAACTTTGTGATCAGACCTCGTCCTTTGGTCTAACTCCCAAAAACCTGCGTACATCATTGAGCTAACGGTACCATGGGAGGAAGCAATTGAGGAAGCGTTTGAGGGTAAGAAGCTGCGGTATGTCAGCTTGGCAGAGGACAGAGGCTGGAAGATCAAGGTGTGCCCGGTGGAAGTGGTGTGCACGGGCTTTGTTGCCAGTACAACAGCAAAACTGCTTAGAGAGGCTGGGATCAGAGGACAGGCGCAACGGCAGGCTATAAGAGAACTAGCTAACACTGCTGAGAGGACCAGTCACTGGCTATGGTTAAAAAGGGCTCACATCACTTGGGCAGCAAAGGCAGTCAGCTAACCGCGAGAGAAAAGAAATATTCTGCTCTTCTCCCCTTTTCGAAGGAAGTGGGGAGGTAGAGGATACAGCCCGATCCGGCGGGGAGGTGTGGGAAGCCAGATCGGGTGCCCTCCTTCCGGCTCTAATCTCTGCTCCCTCCTATCTTGTCCCTTTTGTCTTACTTCTCTCTGTCACCTTTTCTATCCCTTTGAAGAAGTAGGGCTCCATAAATGCTAAAGAGGTCAGCATTATTTCTCAGTTGCAGTGAATAGATAGAAAATAAACTGTAGGAAAGTAAACAGAAGAAAGAAGAAGAGAAATAACAAGTTAACATAAACCAGTGACACACTCCAGGGCCTGATCAACCCTGGCAGGGCCTCCTTGATTGAGGGTGTCTAGTGATGATGGCCGAAACACCTGATGAATCCAAGGTCCACTACTGACGATGTGCCCCAAATTTTAAAATGATAAGCTATATCAGATCTCTAATCCCTAAACCTAACCAAGGAAGGAAAATGGCAGATAAGCCTGGGTAAAAGACCGAATTTAAGCCACAGAGTATCATCATCCTCTTGTGCTGTACTTTATTAGGTTCAGAGTTCATTTGGTCAGAAAAATGGGCAATAATATATTTATATCTACTGAGAAGTGTAAACTGGCTGACTGACAGCAGATGGCAGAGTGGAACTGCATGTAAATATTCACATAAAAAAGTAGGGTGAATTTCTGAACAATTTTTATCTCAGGTTTATTCATTTTATATCAGGTTAAATCGACTATGGAAGTTGTTGTTCCCCACCAGCCCAAGTATCTTTGCTTTGAAGTGCTGTAGTTGCAACTTGATGAATAAATTAATACTTTTTTTCTTCCCCCAAACAGTCGCTGCTGCGAATAGCTTGAGACATTAACATATCTATTACATTATTATTGTCATAGCAGTTATGTGTCTTAGAGATACTTCTTGGTACAATTTGAAATCATCAGCATCAGAAAATAAAATAAACAGGAACAGGAAGTACCAACCTACATTTTTTTCTGTCGTATTTCTGCTCTCGCAGTCAGCAGCAAGACATCATGGAGATTACGACTCTCAGCATTCGACTTTGTAAGTATTGATTCCACCAATCAAGCATACAGTTGTCACATACGTTTGATGCACAGAATTTTATTTGTCTCTTCAGTTTTGGTCTTCATGGCCGTACAAGCTGACTGCACCTTTGCTGGTGAGTTAGAAGAAATTTATACAGTATATTGTTACCAATAAAAACAGGAATGTTTAGATTGTAAACAATCCTGTAATACTGAGAATAATTTTAAATGACAAAATGTTGTAAAGTGAATTTAAAATAAGCTTTCTTCAAAAGTGTTTGAAGCTCTGAAACTGTTAATGATTTCCATGATGATGATTTTATTTTTTTATGGCTGACAATCTCGCAAATTTAGCACGTTTTCTTTTTTGTTTTTTTTAAATAGTCATGAATTTTGAGAAAATTTCTTTTCTTCTATTAAGACGAGATAATTTATTTGATTGCTTTCTTTCTTCACATATTTCTCTCAGGTGCAGTTTTTCCTCACATTGTTCCAAACAGACTTCAGTTCTTTGAATATGAGTCTGTCTCTGTATATTGTGAGGTAGATAACAACATCACTGAATGGAGAGTGAAGTGGAAATCCCATAAAATAACAAACACTTCCTACACATCAGCATCACCCTGCATAATTTATCCCAGTTTTGAAAGTCACAGTGGAGAATACTGGTGTGAAACTGAAGCTGGAATAAAAAGCGAGGCCCTGAACATCACTATTACTGGTATGCTGAGTAAATATATATAAATATATGTATATGTATGTAAGATTCATTTTAAAGTGTTACCTTGTATGACTGGACTCATAGTAAGCATAGTTTATAATACAGGGCTGGACCATTTTGGTTGTTTCAACACTTTTCACAAAAAAAGAAGTCAGATTTTTTATTATCATAGTCAGATGTAATAATTTAAAATAATATAATAGCTATGAAGTAATTCATAAAATATATTTTCATCACACTTCCCAGCTGGTTCTGTAATCTTGGAAACCCCGACCCACCCTGTGAAGGAGGGAAATGAGGTGACCCTTAATTGTAAAAACAAGGAAACTCAGTCAGAACACATAACTGACTTCTACAAAGATGGCGTCTCTATCGGGACCTCTTATCAAAGCAGCATGACCATCAAAAATGTCTCCAAGTCTGATGAAGGACTCTACAAGTGCAGCATTGATGGAGCAGGAGAATCACCTGAGAGCTGGTTAGCTGTTATAAAACAACATCATCAAGGTGATTTAGATTTTATTTTTTAATATATCCTTGTTTTGTGTCATTTGTCTTTTTTTCTTTTCCACTTTAATGTTTTCATTTTCTTTCCAGCACCTTACAATAAGACTGATCTTTCACATGAAGTCCCTAAAATATCACATGATGAAGTCCCTAAAAAACACATCCTGCTGTGGACTGTTATCTGTGTTTTACTGGTGGATCTGTTGTTGTTGTTGGTGGGCCTGCTTCTTCAAAGCAAATGCAAAGGTACAGAAACACTTTCTATTAGAAATTAGACAGATATAAATAGACTATTCATTCATTTAAATTTGCTAATATGTCAGGTATTATTATCATGGTATTTACCAGATAAGTAAATTGTACTATTAAAAAAATGCAAGGCAATATTATGTTTTGTTTTTGTTGTTTTTTTAAATGTTTTAGCTGCTGACTTGTTGATTATTAGACACCAGGACATTCCCTAACCCCGCTACATTTGCCCTGCTTTGTTTCTTACTGATGGGTTTTTTTCTTAGGTTTTTCAGTATCAGCCTGTTTTTCATCAGTACAAGGTTCAGGCTCATGTGAAGACAACACAGATGAGAAACTGCATCCTTGTTCAGTGAACACAAAATAAACAAAACAAAATAAAATAACGAAATAAAAATAAATTAAAGTCTGGATGCTCAGTCTGAGGTCACAATCATATAAAAACTTAAATTACCCACAGAGTCATTCTCTGTAACATCAGACAAATCGCAAAGTTCCTAATGAGCTGATTTCCTTCCACAGTAACTTTAACATGTACAGAGCATCCTGGAAATATTCACAGTGCTTCTCTTGTGCCACATTTTGTCATGTTACACCCTTATTTCAAAATTTATTAAATTAATTTTCACCTCAAAATTCTACACCCAACACTCCATAGTGACAATGATAATGTTAAAAATAAAAAATAACAGGTTATGTCTGTAGACAGGTCTTGTTTGTAAACCTCAAAGACAAGGTTGTATATAAACACAGATCTACAGAAAACTGATTAAATTAATTTTCACCTCAAAATTTTACACCCAATACTCCATAATGACAAAGAGACAAAGTTTAATAAAAAACAAAAATATAAGCAGGGTTTTTTAAAAGCACAGATCTACAGAAGGGTGCAGAAAAAAAAAAATTATCCAGCAATCTACAGAGACATCTTTGTTGATAATCTGCACCAGAGTGCTCTAGACCAAGTTATTGTCTGACACTCAAACTCCTGATAACGATGCCTTATATAACCATCATATTTTAACCATGATACATACTGTGTCAATGAAATGCATGTTACCTTTTCATAATGCCCCCTTTTTATTTTTAAACATTTTAGTCTTGCAAGAGGAGTACACTCAAGTGTCATATGCCATTGTACAGAAAGGTAAACTCTATGAGTCATTTATATTTTGTGAGGGTTTTAAGAATTAAAGTACATAACTGAAAGCATGTGAGAAAACTCTTTGAAAGTTTTGTATTATGTTGTTAGATGGAGACAATTGAATTGTCATTGTGAGCAACCACAACTACTATGTTGTGTGTGTATACATACTCTATAAATATCTAAATTTATGGAGAAAAAATAGATTTTTAATTTGATATATTTGTTTCCAACACAGAACTGAAAGTGTCTGGAGAACACATCGAGACTGTGATATATTCTTCAGTGAATTGAGGCTCATCCATCCATCCTATCCATGCCGATGTTTTGTCACGTCCCGCGGCGTTCCTGAGGAACGCGAAAGGAGACCTTCAGCGTTCTTATGGTATGCGCCAGGTTATGGCTGAAATCCAGTGGAATGACGCTCCCGCGGTAATAGACGTTCCAGCCCTGTATTCCAGCCCTAAACCTAACCTTATCCCTAGCCCTAAGCATAACCTTATTCCTGACCTTAACCAGGACTTTAATGACATGAAATAGCGTGTTTCTAAGCGATTTGAAGAAAAAGAGGGAACATGTGTAGACTGAGTCCAGACGGTTCTCATATTTCCTCATTTTTCCGAGGTCGTCATTTAGGAACGTGTTGGGTAGCCGAAAACGTAATATGTTGACGATTTGTCACCTAGCGTAAAATGTTACACTGTGGGAGTGAGAACGTGTTGGCTTATCCATTATAGGGTCACGGGGACTGGAGCCTATGACACTGGGAGGTGGGGAACACCCTGGACAGGTTGCCAGTCTGTCGCAGAGTTAACATATAGAGTCAGAAAACCATTTGCACTCACATCGACACCTGTGGGGAATTCAGAAACATCAATTAACCTACTGACTGACTGACTGAGGCCCATACATTTTTTATTTGCTGGACTATTAAACAGTTATTATCCTGTAAATATAGCTTTCTTCTCTATTTGTATTTTTTTTTCTTTCAATTTTTTTCTGTAAAATGGCACATTTACATTATTCTCTATGCATTTTAAAATTCATATTGTCTGGTTTTGTACTTTTTAAACTATCAGCTTTTCTGTTTTTTTTCTGAAATCACTGTAATTTATAAAACTATAATAATAAAGGAAAAATAAGTAAATAAAGAACTATTTTCTTTAGAAGTCAGTGTTTGATCTTGTTGGACAACACTGAAGTCACAGAAAGGTGTTTGGAGTTGACTGAAATGAAATTTGCTGAAGATTAATTCCCGTGGACCATAATCTCAGGAAATACAGAAAGTACAGAGCCAAGGATATTCAAGTTCTAACACAAATAAAGTTGTACTCTCATTTCCTCAGGCTAAAACATTTAGTTCTTCTATCTAAAACTACCATAATGAATGTACGTTTCAGTGGCAAAGAGCAGATTCTGCCTATTATTACACATACAAACATACATTCACCAGATCTGCCACCCACTGTCTCTATATTGGTCTCTGTCTTAGTCACATTGTTGGTGCCAGTTAAACCACCTTGTGTTACCTGCTCGGTCTGTCACCACGTCTGAAGATGCTGTTCAAATAAACACAGATGCTTCGTCTTTTTAAATACATTCACTGTGGTTAGCAACCAACATGACAGCACACTGCTGCTTTATGTTCCCATTAACATATTTAACCACTGACATCTATTAAAAACACACCCTCACTAATGCAGCACTGTGTATTTCTGAAAACCACACGCTCAAATTAAGTTCAACTCAAGTTAACTGAAACATGAACTGACACTAAAACTTTCCATCTCTTTTATGATAGTTCAGTTAAGCATTTATATTTTAACCATTTAGAATGAAAATGAAACTGAAATGGCACAGTGTTCTTCCCCTCCTTCCCCTTCCAGAGATGCAGCACATGAGCTTGTGTGAGTTTCTTTCCTAACTGAACATGACCCGAGTAACACGAATTTCAGATTTACTCAGTGTGATTAATATTGTAGGTGTGTTTCAATTGTGCTTCAGTAACAAACATTGTTATGTTTGTCATGTGATGCTCAGTTAGTAACCTGTTATCAGAATCAGAATCGCGTTTATTGGCCATGTATATGCACACACACATACAAGGAATTTGGTTCCGGTAGATGTTGACTCTCAAGCACAGCAGTGTAAATAAATCTCCACAATGTAAGCAACACAATACACCCACTCACACACACACACACACACACACACGTGTGAATATATACATGTACACATGCGTACACAAACATACACAAAGCTGTGGAAACCAACCATAAATAAATAAGGTGCAGTTGCAGTCTGGCAGTGGGAGCAGTGTGACAGTTCAGCTGTTTAGGAGGGAGATGGCGAGGGGAAAGAAACTGTTCCTATGTCGGGTGGTCCTGGTCTGCAGGCATCTATACCGTCTGCCAGAGGGCAGCAGGTCAAAAAGTCTGTATTCAGGGTGTGAGGGGTCTGTGATGATTTTCCCTGCCCGTTTCCTGGTTCTTGAGAGGTAGAGGTCCTGGATGGAGGGCAGGGGGGCGCCAATGATCTTTTCTGCTGCCCGTATAGTCCGCTGCAGTCTGCACCTGTCCTGTTTAGTGGCTGCTCCATACCAGACTGTGTTGGAGGAGCACAGGACAGACTCAATGACTGCAGTGTAGAACTGGATCAGCAGCTCCTGTGGAAGACTGTACTTCCCCAGTTGTCTCAGGAAGTACATCCTCTGCTGGGTCTTTTTGAGGATGGAGTTGATGTTGATCTCCCACTTCAGGTCCTAGGAGATGGTGGTACCCAGGAACTTGAAGATCTTCACAGTAGACACCGGGCTGCCTGATATGGTGAGGGGGAGCAGAGTTGAGGGATGTCTCCTGAAGTCCACTGTCATCTCTACGGTCTTAAGCGTGTTCAGCTCCAGATTGTGCTGACTGCACCAGAGTACCAGCCGCTCAACTTCCTGCCGGTATGCAGACTCATCACCATCCTGAATGAGGCCAATGACGGTGGTGTCATCTGCAAACTTTAGGAGTTTAACAGCCGAGTTCTTGGAGGTGCAGTCATTAGTGTAGAGGGAGAACAATAGTGGTGAGAGGACACATCCTTGAGGGGCACCAGTACTGAGGGACCGAGTTTCAGAGGTGATCTCCCCCAGCCTCACTTGCTGCTTCCTGTCTGTCAGGAAGCTGGTGATCCACTGACAGGTAGCTGGTGACACGCTGAGCTGGGAGAGTTTGGAGGAGAGAAGTTCAGGCACGATGGTGTTAAAAGCCGAACTAAAGGCTACAAGCAGGATCCTGGCATAAGTTCCTGGGCAGTCAAGGTGTTGCAGGGTGTAATGCAGCCCCATGTTCACTGCATCATCCACCGACCTGTTTGCCCGGTAGGCGAACTGCAGGGGGTCCAACTGGTGGCCTGTAATGTCCTTCAGATGGGCTAACACCAGTCGTTCAAAGGATTTCATGACCACAGATGTCAAGGCGACAGGTCTGTAGTCATTCAGTCCTGTAATGGTGGATTTCTTGGGGACCGGGATGATGGTGGAGCGTTTGAAGCAGGAGGGAACTTCACACAGCTCCAGGGATCTGTTGAAGATGTGGGTAAAGATGGGAGCCAGCTGTTCAGCACAGGTTTTGAGGCAGGAGGGTGAAACACCGTCTGGTCCAGGGGCTTTCCTGGGCTTCTGTTTCTGAAACAGTCGGCTCACATCCTGAGTGCGTATTCTGAGTTTCAGGGAGGAGGAAAGGGGGGTGAGAGGTGTGATGAAGGTGGTTGAGTCAGGATTGGGGAGGGTGATGGTGGTCGTTGAGTCTGGATTGGGGAGGGTGATGGTAGTCGTTGAGTCTGGATTGGGGAGGGTGGTGGTGGTGGTGGTGGTTGTTGAGTCTGGATTGGGGAGGGTGATGGTGGGAGGGGGGAGGTGTGAGAGGTGTGTTGGGGGTCAATGTCTGAAACAATGTCTCTGGGGAGGGGAGGGTGAGGGGTGAGAGTCTGTCCATCTCAAACCTGCAGTAGAAAGTGTTTAACTCATTGGCCAGGTCTTTGTTTGCTTCAACAGGGGGTGGGGGGCGTCTGTAGCTGGTGATTTCCCGCAGGCCCTTACTTCTGGGAGTAGATCCTTTTAGCTGCTTTGATCTCCTTGGTCAGTGTGTCCCTGGCTTGCTTGTACAGGGCCCTGTCACCACTTCTGTAGGCGTCCTCCTTGGCCTTATGAAGATGTTGAAGTTTAGGAGTGAACCATGGTTTATTGTTGTTGTATGTGAAAAAGGTCTTGGTTGGCACACACACATCTTCACAAAAACTGATGTATGATGTCACAGTGTCCGTCAGCTCATCCAGGTTATCAGATGCAGCTTCAAAAACAGTCCAATCAGTGCAGTCAAAACAGTCCTGCAGTTCCTGCTTTGCTGCGTTAGTCCACTTCTTCACAGTTTTGACTACAGGCTTGGCACGTTTGAGTTGTTGCCTATAAACTGGAATAAGATGGACCAGGCAGTGATCAGAATGTCCCAAAGCTGCCCGGGGCACAGAGCGATAGGCATCTTTTAAAGTGGTGTAACAGTGATCCAGTGTGATGTTGTCCCTGGTGGGGCAGTCTATGTGCTGTCTGTATTTAGGAAGTTCGTGGTTTACGTTTGCTCTGTTAGAATCCCCAAGGACAATTGTAAAGGAATCCGGGAATTTCCTTTCCAAGGTGGTAATCTGGTCAGCCAGCTCGCACAGTGCGTTGTTCGTTTTAGCCTGAGGAGGGATGTAAACACCGACCAGCATGAAGGAAGAAAACTCCCGCGGTGAATAAAATGGTTTGCAGTTGATGAAAAAACCTTTCCAGGTTTGGGCTGCAGTATTTCTGTAACACTGTGACATCACTACACCAACCTTCGTTAATGTAGAAGCAGACTCCGCCACCCTTTGTTTTCCCTGAAAGCTCCATTCCGCTGTCCGCCCAGTGAAGTTGAAAGCCCGGCAGATTTAAGACAGCGTCTGGGATTTGCTCACTGAGCCAGGTTTCAGTGAAGCAGAGGGCAGCAGAGCGTGCAAAGTTGTTGTTAGTCCGGTTTAAAAGCAGTAATTCGTCGACTTTGTTTGGAAAAGAGCGGGGATTCGCGAAGTGAATGGAGGGGAGTGCTACGCAGAATCCTCGCCGACGTAGTTTTACTAGCGCACCAGCGCGAGTCCCCTGTCTGCATCTCCTCCGGGAGCCACAGAGAGCCGCTGTGCCTCCGACTAAAATCTCTGAAAAACTTTCCGGGTTTATGAAAAATGGTTGAGAACTATTTTGAGACGACTGCCTGATGTTTAGCAGTTGATCTCTGAAGAAAGTGATGTGGTCTGAGTGACCAAAAGCGCAGAAAATAAACAAAAACAAGAAAAGCGCGAGAGAACGCAGTACCGAGGCTGCCATCCGCGGCGCCATCTTGCATCCAGCTTACTTCAGTGAAGTAAGCTGAGCATTTATGGATATCCAGTTATGTTGTAAACTGGATATCCTCGGGAAAAATACATAATATCGTACTGACTGGACCTTGCAAACTTGTGGTCTCTCAGCTGATTGCACTGCTCAGTACGCCCAACTATGGTGCAAAATCAGGAGGAGTGTCTTACTCTAGCTTTTCAGTCACATGAACCACTGGTTCACCTGAATAACACAATCATTTATGAAATGCTCTACAAATTCTAGCATTATAGCTCATGGATAGATTTTCCCATTTCACTGCAGCTAGCCAGTAATGAGAAAGTACTTACTGATAAAGTCACACAACACAGTATGCCCTTGTTTTTTTGTTTGTTTTTTTATAAAACCCATTGTTGCAGGTACAGTACAAAAATGACTCCCTTAGACTGCTTTTGAGTTTTAGTTTCCTTTTTTTTCACTGCATCACTGGTTTTGTGTTCTTATGTATTCGACAATATTTGTACCTGCCACTTGAAAAATCATTACTCCCCTTATGCTCAAACCCTCTGCTGTAGCAGTAGCTTGATGTTGAAGTACGGCGACCACAATTTGCAAACATCTGCATCTAGATTTAAGTTTGATCATTGGATAATAAGCCATTTCAAAAAATTGTTTCTTTAAATTTTCAAGCCCCAGGTTGTTGACATCTGCAGGAAATGCAGATCATACATTGTAAACTGAAGACAAGACCAAATTCATGTCAGAATACATGAAGTACATATTAAACCATGAATCAACATAGAATATTAAAAAAAAAAAACTAATAAGTTCAGAAACATAGAAACACTGAATCAAATGACCCAGGACCAATGACTATTTATGACTCTGTGTTGCCCCCTAGTGTTCTTACTTTGATACATATATACACTCTCAATGTCCAAAAAACCCCACTTCTTCACTTCCTGCCACCATTGACCCACTTCAGTTTGCATACTGGACTAATCGTTCCACAGACAATGCCATATCTCACCTGGACACTGGCAGAGGGAATTATCTTAGGATGCTGTTCATGGACTACAGTTCAGCATTCAACACAATAATTTTCTCTAAGCTTTTCACCAAGTTGAAGGATCTAGGACTCAGCTCAACTCTGTGTCAGTGGATCCTCATCTTTCTCACAGACAGACCCCAATTAGTCAGGGTGGGAAAACATGTCTCCCCCTCCATCTCACTCAGGACTGGAGTGCCTCAGGGCTGTGTTTTAAGCCCCTTGCTGTACTCACTTTACACTTACAACTGTATAGCCACATCTGATACCACCTCCATTGTCAAGTTTGCTGACGACACTTAGGACCCGTCATGGTCACGTGATCAACACCGTGGTCATAAAGCCCGCCAGCATCTCTTCTTCCTCAGAAGACATAGAGACTTCCATCTGCCACTGAGAGTGCTTAAGAACTTCTACTCCTGCACCATCAAGAGCATCCTGGCAGGAAACATCTGCACCTGTTTTGGGAACAGCAGCAAGCAGGATGTAGACAGAGCATCATTCGCTCTGATCTTCCTGACCTGCTGTCTGTTTTCACCAAGCGGCGCAAGACCAAAGCCAGTAGGATTATGATGGACCTCTCCGATCCAAACAATGGACTCTTCTCACTGTTGATGTCCGCTCCCTTAAGACCAGAACAGAGAGAATGAGGAGGAGTTTCTTCCCCAGGCTATTTGGGCCCTGAAGCAGGTGTAGGACTGGACTCTCATACATCACTGCACCACATGCATTCTGTTTATTTGCACATTCTATTTTTTATCTTTATAATTTACCTTTAACTCTTAGTTTAGTCTTTACTTCCTAGGTAAAATTCTCAAATTATTCTTTACATATGGTAGACCTTTTTTAATTGCAATCATTATTAATATTATTATTATTATTTACTGTAAATTTCAAAATCTAAATTTGAATTTGACTTTGAAAAACAAAACAAACATATTTTAGGTCTATTTTAGTAATAGTATGTTTAGTAGTGTGTTACTCAGGGGAATAACATTTTTTGAGCACTAAAATGTTTTTCTTTCTGGCAAAAGATAAGATGGACAGGCTTCCGCAGCCTCTCACACCTCTAGCTGACAAGCAGCCCCCCAAACATTAAAGCTACATCCACTTGAAGATCCAGCAGTGTAGAGAGTGACAGTGCAGTGGAAGGAGCCAGGCATTGTGGTAGCAGCATGGGTTGGCCCTCTACTCTTCACAGTCATCTAATCCAGAGGTCCCCAACCCCCGGGCCTCGGACCGGTACCGGTCCGTGAGTCGTTTGGTACCGGGCCGCGAGAGTTGAGGCTCAGGTGTGAAATGTATGGTTTTCAGGGTTTTTATCGGTTTTCAGCGTTATTTTGTTATCGTTTTTATCGTTTTTATCGTTAACTCGGTTTTCCTGGGTCTTTTCATGTGTGTTATGAATAAATCTTCTTTTTTTCGGTACCGGTACTGGTTTTATTTTGTTGTATTTATCCGCGACACCTTAAAGGCCGATCCGTGAAAATATTGTCGGGCATAAACCGGTCCATGAGGCAAAAAAGGTTGGGGACCGCTGATCTAATCCACATGTGCTTACCACCACGACCACAAGCACTACAACATCATTTCTTACATCAAATGAAACTCTAAAAGCAGAAATATGCTAAACAACAAACGTTGTAACCAGCCAGTATTCCTACAAATTTTGTGAGAATAATAGGGGACATTTTCAGAAGCATGTTCCCTGACAGTGACATAGCAAAGCAATTTACTGGTGGGGAGAGAAAAGTGGAATACCTCACTAAGTTTGGGATTGCTCCTCATTTCTCCTCAATGAAAGCTAAAGCCAAGAAAGAGTCTGCATATGTACTTCTATTTGATGAAAGTCTCCAAAGGAAAATGAACAAATGTCAGCTTGACATTCACATTCTGGAATGATAAACAGTAAACCTGTGGTACCTGACATCATTTTTCGTCACACTGCAATGTATGAGAAGATTAAAAAGGTGTATTCTGATACAGGCTTCCACAATCTGATGTAGCTGTGGATGGTCCAAATGAGAATTTGGAAGACATTCTCAAAAGCCCAGCATAAAATTAATGAACAAACAAAAAAAGTAAAATTTCAGAAGTTGTTGTTTACATATAATGCATGATGCCTTCAGATCAGGGTGTGCATCCACAGACTGGGAGCTGTGAAATGCTCAGTCAAGCCTTTATAGCTTTTTAAGGATGTTCCAGCTTATAGGGAAGACGAGACAGAAGTCACTGGTTCCACATCTTCTCTTTTTGATTTTTGTAATCATCAATTGCCGGAAAATATGGAGGTGGCTGAGTGCGCCATTCAGATTTTACCCAATCTGAAAATGTACATGACAGCTGCAAAAACTAAAACTGTAACAGAGCCAATTACAAAGTTTTTAAAATGGCTTCAGAAGATTCTGAAAGATGAACTCCTCCCAGGAACGGTCAACTTCTTTGTAATGGCAGCCAGGGAAATCACGCTATTTTTAAAGTTACACCAGACTGACAAATCCACGCTGCCATTTATGTGCAGTGATCTCAAAAATATGCTGAGTTTAATGGAGAAGTCTATCAAGACCAATGTCGTGAAGACATCTAAAGCAAGACATGCAGAAAGCACAGAAGAACATTTGCTGCAAACATATATCTATATCAATATTTTATGGAAAGGCCGATTTTGTCATTATTATAGTCACACAGTGCATGGTGTAGGCCCATAGTTCTTGTGGTGAAGGAAGATGGCTCTATACAATTCTGTGTTGAGCACTGCAAGGTGAACAAATTGTCACAACTTGATGCTATTCCCACACACCAGGTGGACAAGTTCCGAGACCAATCAGGCACTACTTGTTTTTTCACAACACTGGATTTAACCAAGGGGTACTGGGAGATTTCCTTGTCTGCAAGTCCAAGGTAAAGTCCAAGTCAAAAAACATCCAAGCAAAAGACATGCTTCTCTACTCTCTATTGCTTGTACCAATTTGTCACACTTCCGTTTGACTTGTTTAGAGAGTGCCTCATGGACTGGGTGCTGTGTCCATTGCATATTTGGATGTTGTCATCATCCACAGTGACACCTGAGCAGAGCCCTTGGAATTTCTCTAACTTCTCAGTTCTTTCTTCCTGATGTTGCTATCACTTGATATTGCTACATCTATAACTATGACCGTCTAGCTCTGGTTGTTGCAAATTTGTCATCTGCACATTCTTGATGTGAATCTTACAAAGCAGCCATCAAGAAGATGGTACATTTTGGTGAAAAGGGGATTTTCAAACAGCAACAACAGTCATGTAGTCTGATACATTTAAATGCTAAACTGAAACTAGAGAGGCAAAAGTGTGCTAAGAAATATCCCCCACACCATTGCACCACCACTGCCAACTCTAAGCCAGGATCGATTTTTCCTTCTAAGTTTATGCCAAATTTTGAATCAAATCAAATCATATCAAGACTCAGACATTTTTCCAGATTTAAATTCTTCTAGACATTTTGGTGAGCCTGTCCAAACTTTAATCTGCAGTTTCGAAATTCAGACCATCCATGTAAATTTAAGGTCACCTTCTGTTTGATCTTCAGCAAGTCACCTTACTGAAGTGACTGACATCAGAGGGCAGAGTGGAACTGCGTTTAAATGTTCACATAAAAAATAAAGTAGGGTGAATTACTGGACATTTTTTATCTCAAGTTTATTCATTTTATATCAGGTTAAATTGACTATGAAAGCTGTTGTTTCCTACCAGCCCAAGTATCTTTGTTTTGAAGTGCTGTAGCTGCAATTTGATGAATAAATTAATACTTTTTCTTCCCCCAAACAGTCACTGCTGCGAATAGCTTGAGCCAGGATCACATCTTTTTTGTCATAGCAGTTATGTGTCTTAGAGATACTTCTTGGTACAATTTGAATCATCAACATCAGAAAAAAATAAACAGGAACAGGAAGTACCAACCTACATTTTTTTCTGTCGTATTTCAGTCTGATGCTCTCGCAGTCAGCAGCAAGACATCATGGAGATTACAACTCTCAGCATTCAACTTTGTAAGTATTGATTCCACCAATCAAGCATACAGTTGTCACATACGTTTGATGCACAGAATTTCATTTGTCTCTTCAGTTTTGGTCTTTGTGTTCATACAAGCTGGCTGCACCTTTGCTGGTGAGTTAGAAGAAATATATACAGTATATTGTTACTAATATAAACAGGAATGTTTAGATTGCTAACAATCCTGTAATACTGAGAATAATTTAAAATGACAACATGTTGTGAAGTGAATTTAAAACAAACTTCCTTCGAAAGTGTTTGAGGCTCTGAAAATTATAATGATTTGAATTTATTTCAACAGATCCAGATCCTGCCAGTATAAACCTTCACTGGTTGACAATATAGCAAATTTAGCACTTTTTTGTTTTGTAATAGTTATTGATTTTGAAAAAAATGTTTATTTTCTTGTATTAAGATGAGATAATTTATTTGATTGCCTTCTTTCTTCACATATTTGTCTCAGGTGCAGTTTTTCCTCGCATTGTTCCAAACAGACTTCAGTTCTTTGAATATGAGTCTGTCTCTGTACATTGCAAGGTAGATAACAACATCACTGAATGGAGCGTGAAGTGGAAATCCCATAAAATAGCGAATGCTTCCCACACATCAACATCACCCTGCACAATTTATCCCAGTTTTGAAAGTCACAGTGGAGAATACTGGTGTGAAACTGAAGATGGAATAAAAAGTGAGGCCCTGAACATCACTATTACTGGTATGTTGAGTAAATACATATATATATATATATATGTATATATATATATATATATCCATAGTAAGCATACTTTATAATAACACAAAAAAACAGAAGTCACATTTTTTATTAGCATAGTGAGATGTAATAATTAAAAATAATAATTATGAAGTAATTCATAAAATATTTTTTCATCACACTTCTCAGCTGGTTCTGTAATCTTGGAAACCCCGACCCACCCTGTGAAGGAGGGAAATGAGGTGAACCTTAACTGTAAAAACAAGGAAACTCAGTCAGAACACATAACTGACTTCTACAAAGATGGCGTCTCTCTCGGGACCTGGAATCAAAGCAGCATGAACATCAAAAATGTCTCCAAGTCTGATGAAGGACTCTACAAGTGCAGCATATCTGGAGCAGGAGAATCACCAGAGAGCTGGTTAACTGTTATAAAACAACATCATCCAGGTGATTTAGATTTTTTTTAAAATATATCCCTATTTTGTGTCATTTGTCTTTTTTCTTTTCAGCTTTACTTTAACATTTGCATGTTCTTTCCAGCACCTTACAATGAGACTGATCTTTCACAAGAAGTCCCTAAAATTTCACATGATGAATTCCCTAAAAACCACATTCTGCTTTGGATTGTCATCTGTGCTTTATTGGTGGCTCTGTTGTTGGTGGTAATAGTCCTGGTTCTACATAGGAAGCACAAAGGTACAGAAAAGTTGTCTCCCAGAAACAGATTGTAAATTAATTTCATTTTGCTGTTACAGTAGCACAGGGGTGGGAAACTCCAGGCCTCGAGGGCCGGTGTCCTGCAGGGTTTAGATATAACCTTGGGTCAACACACCTGAATCAAACGATTAGTTCATTACCAGCCTCTGGAGAACTTCAAGACATGTTGAGGAGGTAATTTAGCCATTTGAATCAGCTGTGCTGGATCACACACAAGCACACATCTAAAACCTTCAGGACACCAGCTCTCGAGGCCTGGAGCTCCCTGGCGCTGCAGTAGCAGAAAAGCAAATATTTTGACTCACTCTACTAGATCAAAACAACCTTAACAGGTTGTTTTCTTCAAATGTATTAGCTGTCAATTTTGATTATTATATATCATTACATAAATATTCACTTATCCTCTTTACTACACTAAAAAGTCATGTATTTCAAACATGCAGTTAGAAATGATGAGATTTCAATATAATAATCATATACTATACTAACTATTGTAACCATGATTTGCATTGTGTGCATAGCATGAATGTTAAGGTATTGTTTTGTGCCAAATATGAGTCCTCCACACATTTTTTTTTCCCTTTACATTTCAGTGCGACAAGACACCACTGACCTACATCAAGCGAAATATGCTGTGGGCAGAAAAGAAAGGAAGCAGAAAAGTAAATATTTTATTTAGTCTTTTATATTTTTATAAGGACGTTAAACAATTAAAACAGTATGTAAATTAGCATTTTAGTCTTCAGGTTTTATCTTAATGTTTTTTTGTTAGATGGAGACAATTCAGATCATCCAGATGATGTCCTGTATGTCACTATTAAAAATCACTGGAAGAAAAAAGGTAAACACACACACATACACACACACATACCCGATGTCCCGGGACTAGCGATTTTTCCAGTCGGGCTACCAAAATCTATCTCAGCCCTGCCCGTCGGGCTATCATAGGAAGGAAAAATATATGTCAATGCTTTTGCATTCTTTCGGAAATGTAGCTGGGTAATTATGTCATTGGCATCGGTGAGCCACTGTCAATATGTGACATATTGAAATCGCGTTTGAATTTGCGCTTGTTTTTTGCTTTCACTTTGCGATTGCGCGAACTTATCACTTATCGTCTTATCACTCATTAGCTTACTATTGAAATGTGACAAGTGAAATCTCCCACAGCAAGCTTAAACATGTGAGAGGTTGATTGCGCAGAGAATCGCTGAGTGTTATGTGAGTGCGTGTGTAAAAGCCGCAGGATATATATTTTAGTTCTGCTGAGCCAAATAAGACAAGTCAGGGTGAAGAAGTGACAGCCAAAGAAAAGTCTACCACAAAACGGAAAAGCTATGACAAATCAGACTATGAGGCAAAAAGAAAGTGCAGCTTTGTGGTTTCATGGACAAAAGAATTTCTGTGGCTGGAATATGACGAGCTAAATAACCAGGGGTGCACATAAGTGGTCCGCAGGTGCGCATTCGCTGTCAAAATAAAAAATGCGCACAAGATAAGAAGTTGCAACGAGCGTTTGCGTACATAAGATTTTCGGTAGGAGGAAAGACATTTGTTTAGAACTCTTAAAGATGTCGAAGAAGCTCCTTTAAGCAATTACTTTGGTGTTCCTCCACCTCCAAAGAAATGTCAGAAGGAGTCCGAACCACAAAAGAAGCGCGTATTCTCGGAAAAGTGGTTGCAGGAGGTGAGCTGGCTTCAAACAAATGATGAACGCACAGAGATGTGGTGCAGAATGTGCCGTGAAAATCCCGCTCTAGCGGACAAAAACAGTGCCTTTTATATGGACGCAAACGCGCGTTGCAACTTCTTATCTGGTGCGCGTCTTTTATTTTGACAGCGAATGCTCACCTGCGGACCACTTATGTGCACCCCTGTAAATAACATAATGTTCTGCCGGGTGTGTTGTTGGTTTTCCCTCGATTTTTGAGTCGACAAGCGCCTTTGTTACTGGGACCAGTAATTTTAAGAAAGACCCCCAGTAGAACCCATGAGAAATGCAAGCTTTAACATTATTGCTCAGTCGGCAATATCTTTCCCAGAACAAACACCAATTGCAAAGAACATACTAAGAATAAACCTGAAAAATCTGTTTAGAACAGCGTACCATGTTGCAAAGAGTGAACTGCCATTGGCAAAATTTAGCAGTCTTTGCAAACTTCAAAAAGCAAATGGCCTCGATCTTGGTTCCACTTATCTCTTATCCGTGACATCAGTGGAAATTTCAAATTCAGGATTTGACACAGACTGATACATGTTCTACACAGTTCTTACAAGTTCATAGAAATTTCTGTTCAATTAGATCCAAGTATTTGAGTTGATGATTGTAATTTTTATACAATGTTGTAATTTGTGTTTCAACAATTTTTTGATTAATGTTTTGTCTCCGTTACAATATTATACTTTAATGTATAATACTGTAACGGAAACAAAAGAGGAAAGAAAACAATCCAAAAATTGCTCTCTTTTTTATCCGGGCTACTTAAATTTATTTTGGGCTACCAAAAACTGAAGAGTCCCTGCCCGAAGGGCTAACAGGGATTTTGAAATTTTGCGAGCCCTGAATAGATATATATATATATATATATATATATATATATATATATATATATATATATATATATATGTAAAAAAGAAAAATTAAAAAAGAAGTTCCCAGTAAGTTTAGTGTGCTCTGTTCATCTGACCAAATCAAGTTTCTGGGATTTCTTTGTTTGGACGCTCTAACATGCATCAAGAAAAAAAAGGTGTTTCTTGACATATTAACAGATACCTTTGTTTCCAACACAGAAACAAAACTGTCCAGAGCAGACATGAATCCATGCTGTCAAGAGGGAACTGTCATCTATTCTTCAGTCAAGTGAGCCTCATACATAGTGTAGTTGTTGGACTCCTATTAAACCATTGCATGAGGTTGGTTAACATCATGCCCTGAAATCACAGGATAGTGCTTAGAGTAATTTGCTAAAAGCAAAGGAGAAAATGAAAAATAGAAAAATAAAAGACAAAATGATGATTGTTATTGTTGTTTCAAGCTTTATAGAAAAATGAAATGAAATACAATTAGCCTCAAAACTTATCTCATAAAGATAACACTTTCCTAAATGGCACATTAAGGGTTTTTTTTTTAATGTATTTATGAAATTGATATTATGTTCCTATGTACTTTTTAAGAATGACAGCTTTTCTGTATCTCTTTCTTCAGTCATTGTAATGTTTAAAATCAACAATAATAAGGGAAAAAATAACAAGAAAGAAAGAAATTACTGTTTTTGTTTTGTTTTGATAGCAGTAATTATAGTCTGAGGTTTTATTGAATACTGAAGTCACAGGGTGGTGCTGGGAGTGGACCGAAATGAACTGACAATTTATTCCTATTGAACCCTCAAAGACCAAAATTTCAGTAAGTACAAAATGCACAGAAACCACTTGGAGAACCAAAGATATTTTAGTTCCAGTAAATAGTGTTTTATTATCATTTCCTCAAGTTCAAACAATGTCTTCTTTCAAAAAAGATCTCTTATCAATCTATGTTTCAGTGGTAAAGAATACCTTCTGTCTATTGTTACACACACATACAGACTTTATACCTTTGAAAATGCTTTTTTCCCTTGCATATCTCCAAAGGTTGATTCTGTTCATCTGGACATAGCGTTTTGTGGGAGAAACGTTTCGTCACTCAACCAAATGACTTCTTCAGTCTCAGCTGACTGCAGGTTTCCCCAAATCTTATAAATGGTACATTTACATAATGACTGAAACTAGCACCACTGAAGGAACAATGGGCTGGGAGGTCAGTTCCTTGATCATTAATATGAAAATTCTCATGACCATTGATCAACAACCACAGATCAAAGGCCATTGATCAAAGCCCACTGATCATTGATCAAAGCCCACTGGTCAATGAACACTGATCAATGGCCATGAGAACCATTCACAGAGAGTTGGGGAATGGCTGCAATCACAGCATTGTAAGATGGCGAAAGATGTACCCTTAGGCCCCCTCCTCGACATCCAGAACACCTTGGATTTTGTTGAGAAGGTGAGAGATGTCATTATGGAGGCAGATGAAACCATGGTCTCGTACGATGTTATATTTCTCTTCACTTGGATCCCAGTCACAGAAGCGTTGGAGGTAGTTCGTACGAGATTACAGGATGACTCCAACTTCAGCGACAGGACCACTCTCAGCATCGACCAAGTGCGTTTGCTTTTGGAACTGTGTCTTCATTCCAGCTACTTCACATACAAGGGTCAGTTCTACAGGCAGAAACATGGGTGTGCCGTGGGTTCCCCAGTTTCACCCACTGTGGCCAATTTGTACATGGAAGAAGTGGAAAATAGGGCTTTGCTATCCTACCCTGGAACACCACCAAGCCATTGGTTCAGATATGTGGATGACACCTGGGTGAAAATCAAATCTCAGGACGTACTACATTTCACAGATCACATTAACTCTGTGGACCGACACATCAAGTTCACCAGGGAGGATATGAAAAGTGGCAGGTTAGCCTTCTTAGACTGTGAGATTTCCATCAGTAATGGGGGACATTTATCCCAACTGGACTTTTGTCAAAGCTGGGAAGGCACCTAAAGAAAGCTCCAGCTGATCCAGGAGAGAAGGACAACCGCTGCCCAAGCGAAAACCTGTAGTGATCCCATATGTGTCAGGAGTATCGGAGCAGTTGAGACGCATTTTTTCCAAACACCGGGTCTCTGTGGCTTTCAAACCCCAAAACACGCTGCGCCAAAAATTGGTCCACCCCAAGGATCGGGTCCCCCGACACAAACAGAGTAACATAGTGTACGCTGTTAAGTGCCAGGAGGATTGCCAGGATTTATACATCGGGGAAACCAAACAACCTCTAGCGAAGCGGATGGCACAACACAGAAGAGCAACCTCATCAGGCCAGGACTCTGCAGTCTATTTACACCTACAGGCCAGTGGACACTCTTTCAATGATGAGGATGTACACATCCTGGACAGGGAAGAACGCTGGCTTGAGCGCAGAGTCAAGGAGGCCATTTATGTGAAAAGGGAAAGACCATCTCTGAATCGAGGAGGGGGCCTAAGGGTTCATCTTTCGCCATCTTACAACGCTGTGATTGCAGCCATTCCCCAACTCTCTGTGAATGGTACTCATGGCCATTGATCAGTGTTCTTTGATCAGTGGGTTTTGGTCAGTGATTGTTGATCAATGGTCATGGAATTTGCATAATTCTGATGAAGGAACTGACCTCCCAGCCCATTGTTCCTTCAGTGGGCTGGTTTCAGTCATTATGCAAATGTACTGTTTGTAAGGTTGGGGAAACCTGCAGTCAGCTGAGACTGAAGAAGTCACTTGGATGAGTGATGAAACGTTTCTCCCGCTGAAAACGCTACGTCCAGATGAACAGAATCAACCTTTGGAGATTTACTTACCTGGATGATTGAGCATGCATCAAGATGTTCCTTTGCATAGTTGCAAAGTGTGCGAGCAAGTGGGGCATCTGGCCTAGATTGAAGACCTTCCCACCCACACACACCTCCTCTATATTGGTCTCCGTCTCCGTCTATTAGTTTCAGTTAAACCATTTTGTCTTACCTGCTCAGTTTGTTAACACAGCTGAAGATGCTATGCATATGACCACAGGTTCTGTTTTTTTTTAATACATTCACTGTGGTTAGCTACGAATATAACAGCACATTGCTTTTATGTTTCCATTGACATATTAAACCACTGATATTTCTTTAGATACGATGCCTATTCGGCAGGGTGTTTGTCTGAAATGCACACTCAAATTTAGTTCAACCCACAGTAACTGACACATGAACTGACACTAGACTTTAAAATTATCTTACTATAGTTAAGTATTTATTAACTATAGCACAACAAAGCACTAAACATGTCAGTTTTTTTTTTTCTCACACAGTACAGGGTGGGGGTATTAAAAAGTGCACCCTTTGTTTATGAACTACCATAACCTTTGATTTAATACTTAATTTTATGAACTTTAAGGGTCATCGATGACTCAGTACTTCCCTCTAATGAGCCACTGTGGGAAGTTACATATATGCTTTGTGCAGTCCACTATGCATGGGCCTGACAAAACATTTAAGCATTTAGGTAGGTGAGGTAGCCCAGAAAGACATAAAAGCATAAGTCTTTTTGATTTTAAGTGGTATTTACAGATGCAGAAACAAATCTAACAGGAGTCTGGTTGGACAATTCTTCAAGCCATCATGTTACTCCAGAAATTTTGAATGGTGTTACAGGTGATTATCTTTGACAAGTGTTATATAAGACCAGGCTGTAGTCAACAATCATCAAGACAAACTAGCAGTGATCAGAGAAGTTTGGGAAAAAGTGTGTGGAGTCCCAGCCACACATCTATATCCCAAGTACAAACATCACAGTATATGCCAAGCAGGATAAATTATGTTTTTTGTTTCTGTTTAAAACGGTTACATGGAATGGCCACCGGTTTTGCTCAGTGCGATGAGTGGGTGACCACATACCATATGGCTGAGAGCAGCACCCATGGCCCTTTGCCGCATGTCTTGCCCCTGTTTTCCTGTCTTCTCTTTATTGTATCTATCAAATAAAGCTGAAAAACACTAAAAACTGTCACATAGAACATAGGTGGTTTCAGGTAAAAGAGGCTTAAAATTACTAATAAATTAAATTACTTACAGGCACATGTTGTTTTTCTACACAGGACTCATAAATCATAAACATGTGTGCAGGAGAGTGTCATGGTCTGTGTGTGGCAGGCAGGAACGGAGGACCCAAAATGCAGACTCCAGGAGGCAAACATGAACTCAAACTCAGCTTTAACACTGCACGGCAGAAAAACTAACAAAACTCAGAATACAAAATAACTAAACAGGCAGGCTGACAGAACACACAGGAAGGAATGATGGAGATCATACTGAACTGAGGAAAACACAGACAATAGCTGTGTCCCAATTCAGGGGCTGCATCCTTCGGAGGACCCGGCCTACGTGGTCTACGTTGGCCGCGTCCTCCGAAGACCGAGAAGGCCGGAAGTGCGAGGCTTGTGAAATCAGACGGTCTAGCCTCCTTTACGCTGCTCAGGTTGCCTAGCAACCATGATACTAACCGCTGGAAACGTTTCATACAGCATAGTTTGACAGAAATGAACTACAAAATTGTTGTTCATCTGTTTGTTTTTATATGAGCTTTGTGTGATTTGATAAGTATCTGAGGCTGAGACCATGGGACTGTAAAACATGATTGTTGGGCTTCATTTCTGTACTGAACAGTCATTTTAAGATTAGCTAGTAAATAACAATTAGTTAATGTTGTTCATGAGACTAAAGTCATCTCACTGTGGTAATGTAAATATAATATGGCCAATATTAAAATTATTATTTTAATCATTATTAGTTATTACAGCAGTGAACTTGAACTCTGTGTCAAATACTGAGCTTCAGTAACGATTCAAGTTGCATTTATTTATATTTCCTATCATTTTATATCACTCATAGACAAGTATCTTTTACACTTTGTGTATAGATTTTATATATATATATATGAAAGAGACAAATGTTGTTCTTTTAATATGTTGGCATTATTAAATCTGTCTGAATGCTTACATATATGTGTAAAAAGAAAATGTATGAGCTGTGATAACTGTTCCTGATAGAATGAAGAGTAGACTGATATATTAAATATTCCTTTATTGGGTGAGAAAATGATACCATGTGTTATGCAGAGAGACGCGGTGAGGGAAACATCAGACTTCACTCCATCTTAACTGAAGTAATTGCTTTATTGTGTCTTGCCAATATCATGCACATACAGATAGCAACGTCTCAAAATGGCCCCCAATTCATTTCCTGCTCCCTTTAAATACTCTAAAGACCACACCTTCTCAATTCAGACTGGCCTATAAAAGAGCTGCAATTGAGGCAGGCCTCCTCTTTACTGGGAAAACAAGATGGCCACCACAGAGGTAACCTGCAAAACACTTTGTTACATGAATGCTTCCCAACACCATGTCATAACTGCTTTAAGTCATACAGAATAGATATCAGAGCCTTAAACAGGCTGACTTCTGCTAAATGGGTCAAACTGGGCACAAAGTCTACAAACACATAACATCCTTATAGAATATGATGTAACACTATAGATCAACTTACCTCAGAATATATAAAGCATATAAACAATTACAGCAATATGATGCAACAAACACAGCAGTGCTACTAATCCAAAATACTCACAAGTTTCACATAACTGAAAAAAATATGGACATTTATTTTCAGGTGCATTCTGCTGCTGATACATACTTTAGGTTTCTGAATATTAAACTTGTTGCTGCCTTTCATAGTGTGTAACTGTTTTTGTCAATCCCTGATAAACTGATGACAGGTGAGGTGGCAGCAACTGATGTTGAGCAAAAGAAAAAAGAACATGAAATATTCAAAGTCAAGGGGCATTATTGAATTTACAAGAAGCAATGATATACATGTGTACCTGTAAAGCTAATTGAGTTCTGAATTCATTAGTTTTGTCACTTACAAAGAAATGAATTGTATCATAATTTTATGCCATGTTTTAATTTTAAATGAGGGAGATAGACCATGAACCAAAAACACAGAAAAAAATGTCTAGAGATTTAATTTCTTCTATTCTAACCTCTCCATCAACATCAAGAAGAACAAAGAGCTTTCAAATGATCCCAGGGACAGGACTGCACAACACAAGACCTGCCAGGATGCTTCGTGTGTAGATGAGAAGAAGTGACCCAAACGCTGGACTCATGGTGCAGGATAGTGGTGTTTAGTATGATGAACAGAATATGAAACTGAGGACTGACTGACTACACCCACACTAACGGTAGCAAGACAACATCAACATTAATGACACGACCAAGACCAGGAAGGAACTGAGGACTTAAATACACTGGCTGAATAATGTCTGATAGGTGACAGGTGAGTGAACAGCTGAGCATAATTGTACTAATGATACATGGAATGAGCTGGAACACAATACACAGGTACACAGGCTAAAACAGGAAACAGGAAGTGAAAAACATGGATGTGGCAAAATAAACTGAACATGACAAAACTGAAAACACTGGGTCAACGACCCAGGAAACCAGACAAGACCATCAACAAGAAGCTACTTACCAACAACTAGCTCGACAAAAGCTTCTTTTTCCAAAACTGGAACATAGCATCTGTATGTTCCTGTATCATCAGATTTCACTTTGGAGATTTTCAGTGAAATATTTCCATTCTTGAGTTCATCAACAAACACTGACGTCCTTCCTTTGAAAGAAGGATTTTTTAGTTTTTCGAGTTCCTGACTGCCACGTGAAACATAGACAAATCTGGGTTCAAGTGAAGATCTTGTCCACTCCAGTGTCATTGCAGAAACATCATATGCAGGTTCCAGATGACATGGCAAAATGACATCATCACCAGCTCTTGCCACCAGGACCTGAGATGGACCAATCAACTGAGGCTGACCTGAAAACAAGTAATCATAATTCTTAAATAAGAAATGGCCAGAAGGAGTTTTTTTAGCATTATCTCACAATATCTTTTTAAATTACTGAACCTAAAGGTCTGATGTAGAAACCGTAGAGACGCATGTAAACTCTGCTGGGGTAGAGTCTATAAGCTATCCTATCTATTATTAATGTGTCTATGACTTGCTTGTTTTATGTTCACCCCAAGTTGTAATTTCCCTTTAAGAGACAATTCACCTCAAACTGTCATGTGTTTATTTCTAGACTAAATTGGTGCGGGCAGAGGCCAACAGCATCACATGGCCAATCACAATCACTATGATTTTGTAAAGACCTAAACATTGTTTCAGCAATTCCCTGCAAGATGTAGCTGTCCAGTCAGCCATGTCTCAAACAAGCATCTTCTCTGATTCTAAAACTATTAAGATTATTGTTAGTGTCAGAGTATAGTGTATGTTGATGTATAATATTATATACCTATCCTATTTAAATACCTCTGCTGACAGAAACTGAAATATGTTGGTTCATAAAAATAAAGCTGTGTTGTATCCAGCCAGTGTTGCTTTGACTTCTTAAAACATGGATCTTAATGAAGGCACATTAAGAGCACAAATATAAATAATTAATATGTGTGCTTCAAATATGACAAAAAACAACATTTATTTATGTATGAATTACCATTACAGACGTCCTTTAGGAGAATGATGAAGATCAGAACACTGAAAGCTTTGAGCAGTGACTGAGGAAACAGTCCGTTCAGCTGATGAGCCATCCTGCAGCTCTGAAAACAGACAGAAAACATTAATACAATAGAAACCACTGCTGACTGGAAAATTCTAATTTGTGTTTCAGTAAAATATGTTACACAATTAAGACCAAATGAATTTCTGGGAGGAATTCTTGTCTGTCATCTAACTGACAGATCTACATAAAATTATGCTTTTTTTTTTTCATAGCAGTACTTCACTGAGTGTGGATCATCCTATCTATACTGTCTTATGGAATTACAGTAGTGTCACCTACTGTAAAGGTACAGAAACATCTAATTTATAGATTCACCTTTTCCACCCACATAAAAGCTTTACATCGACTTACACTTGGACTATATTCTTCAAACCCAGTTTGACTCCAAAGTTTTGACTGATTTTTATAGAAGCTACATGTCACATTAATAATAACATTAAACTGAGAAGATGACATACCTGTTGACTGTGCTCTCTCTGCAACTCACTGAATGACTGTTAAAGAAAAACAAGTACAAATGATCAGTGATAGTTTCACTTACAGTGTGAACTTTGAGCCTGTTACTAAGTAGCACATAAATTCCACAAACACTGCAGCGGCAATAAATAAACACTCTTAATGAAGACTCTTTTTTGTTATATTATCAATTTAATAAAGAGTTTACAGTTGTTTGTATTTTGTATTTTGGCTGCAAGGGGCAGATTTGCTGCTATATCTCTTACAACCTTATAGAAATGTAAAAGTAAGAGTTAAACAGTAAAAACCAAAATAAAAGAAAGAAAGCTGAGGCAGCTTTGCCCATTTAGTTTACCCCAGTACAGATCGCTCAGAGGAAATCCTCTTTGTTCTCCCTGTGGGTTAGTCCATGTCCTCACAGTAGTTTTGCCCCTCAGTACTTTCATTATAGTAAGTGTGCCCACACAGACACACCTACCTGGAGCCTACTTGATATAATTGCAAGTTTGGCCTCCTCACAAAGCTCCACAGTTCTCAGAGGTATATGGAGCAATGTTCTACTCCATATTTGATACCAGTTAGTGGCAGTAATGTACTGTGGAGGTGTGGTCCTAGGCTCAGCTGCAGGGGAGGAGTGGGTCACGTCAATAAGCTCTTCCCAGTAATAAAAAACATATCAGTGTGTCAGGTCAATTTTTCTTTGTACCATGATTCACTGTGGAGCACAGGTGGGCAGCCAACTGTGGGCCTCGGTATCGATGTGACATGTGAGTCTGGGCCCTGCGCAGTGGAATCCCAGTAGGGCAGTCCACACCCAGAGTATTTGCTTACTGTGTGTTTACGCTGTGGACAAATATATCCTACATTTTATGCCAGTACATGGGGGCTACAGTGGGGTGCCCACAGTGTCCATGTCTCCATGGGAGTATGTTTGCTGGTTATGAGCTTTTCTTTTACTTTTGTTAATTAATTATTTCAACTAATACTCAAACAAATAACTATTGAACATAAAACAATCATGGCAAAGATTGAAATTGCTTTATTTCAGAGAACTGTAGACACCCCTACTATACACACCGCCCTGCCCTTAGCCTCCTCTGAGCGCAGCCCACACATTTAGTTTAGAGGAACCAGGGATCGAACAACTAACCTTCCGATCAGCAGGTGACCCACTCTACCTCCTGAGCTACAGCCACCTAGTGGTAAACACGAGTAAACCGTCACTAGGTTATAGATGAAGTGTACAATCACAAACCTGTTAAACCTGCATTTGAAACGTTAGCAGTAAAGTATTGCCACATGGCATTTGGGTCTTCTAACTAAAATAGGCAAATAGGAACATAAATAGTGCCATCATTGCCAGACCTGGCCCACATCTGGTTGACATACACCCTGCCATGACACCAGTCAGTCAGAAGTGCCAGCTTTATGCCGGATCCGGGCCAGACCTGCTTGCTATGTGGGTACTACAAATAAAATAATTACATCATAACAATGTTTTATTTTATTGCAACCTGTAATTTTTTGCAGTTTAATTTGTTTAATCGTTTACAGAAGGTTTTAGTTGCATGGAGTTTAAAAAAAAATATGGGTGTGTGTGGTTGCAGGATGTGTTTTTACCCAGGGAGGCGGGGCTTGTGAAGATTTTCTTGTAAAAACAAAGTGGGGCCTAGCAAAAAAGTTTGGGAACCACTGAGTTGGCCTAACACTAACAGCATGTCTTTAGAACATGGGAGGAAGCCAGAGTACCCATGCAAAAACAGGGAGACCATGCAATCTCAGGAACTTCTTTTCTGTGAGGCAGCAGTGCTAACCACCTACCACTGAGCTGTTCCTCCATATTTAAAAAAATTAGGAAAGCACTGATTACAAAGCTTGATACAGAATTATCTTTACTTATTTGTCCTTGATAGATTAAGTCACAATAATAACAATAATACAATAATAATAATAGCATACATGTGGAGTGTGTATTCTTCTCTTCCTATTATAACCCCACTGATTTTCCTGTGGTTTGAAATCTCTTGTGAGCCTGTGATATCACATGTCCAGGCAATTAGTTAGACTCTTGTAAATCGACTAACCACCCAATTTAATTTTTTTGAGTGAACAAGAGGAACAGGTCCAACTCCCTGCTTCAGGAGTCAGATCCACTGAGGAAAAGTTAGAACATTTTAATCCATTATGTAACAGTAAAAGAACTTTGTCTTCATGCACAATTACTCAAACTTATGTAACAGCCAGTGCAGAGTACTGGTGTGAGGTTAAAGGGGGTCAGAGAAGCAACAGTGTCAACATTACCATAACTGGTAAGTTCATCATATTTGTGAAATTAGTACATGGCCCACTCTAACCCTATTTATCCCCCCCTGTTGCTTGCCATGTGTTTTCATGGTGTTATGTTGTGAACATTCATGTGTTTTTGTGCTGAGGAGTTTCTATTTTTTGTTCTCATACTGATCCCCTACCAGCAGCTCAGTCAGAGTGTGTTGTACATTTTGTTGTTTTTCTTTAATGCTACCTGTTCTGACCTGTCGCCCCAATGTGATGTTTGTGTAATGTTTGTATGGTTGGAAGGGGTCCAATTTCTCTGCAGGAAACTACAAGTTACAAATAAAGGCTCCATCATCATCATCACATAATGTAGTACAAAATTGATTTGTCATTTAGGCATTTTTAGAATATATATATATTTGAAAAGCTTTAACCATGCAGCATCAATTAAAGTTAATGTATCACAAGATCTAATTCGGTATAAAAAAAAGTAAAATCTTTACTGATGGTGAAATATCATATAAGCAACATCACACACACAAAGTCGATGAGACAAAGTCCTGCTTAAAGTGCAGGTCTCTGCACGATTCCAAGAACAGTTCTTTATAAACATAAACATAAAGTAAAGTACATAAAGCTTTTCTCACGCTACATTTGGAGCTTTGTGGGAGCTTTTAAACACTGACAGACATTTGTTATCTTGTATGAGCTCACAGCTCACAGTTTGATGGAGAAAAAACATCCTGACTTCATTCAGTAACATGTAGAAAATATCCCTTTGTTTTTTACTACAGTTTTAATGTTTTGTTATAAGGTTCTTGTTTATTTCCTCTCTGACTCAAAAACAAAACAAACAATAAAGAAACCCAATAAACAAAAAGGCTTACCACAGACAAAGACCCCAGACTCTGACACAGTGATCCAAACTATCGCTCTCAAAGTGAAACGAGTGGTTGGAGCCGAGCAGGAAACAAAAACTGAGACAAGTATGAACGAGTCACTGCAAACCAGACACTCCGGTCGGATCACTTTCTAACATTCATCGGTCTTTTTATCAGATAAAAACTGAGCATGACAAACACAGAGACAGTTGACCTTGATTGCATATTGCATCAAATCAGTACAGATCATGTGTAAAAAAGAGGAGGAGCTAAAAATGGTTTCAGCAGTTTCTTCTTACCTTCAACAAGGAGCTCATGTTTTTGGCAGCATTTGCATTTAATTCTGTCTGTAAACACAACAGCTCTAAAAGTTTTGAATGTATTCTGATAAAACTCTGTAGGCTGTAGAGCAGGATCATGTTATAGCAATTCATTAAAGTCTGGTTTACATCCACTGAGGTCTTCAAGGTCAACTTTATGACTTGTTGGTGGAAAATTGACAAAAAGCCTTAAAAAGTAGAAACTATGATTTTTAAAAGTGCACTGTGTAATTTCAACATTTATAAAGTACAAATATTTACAATATCACATTTGACCTCTGACCTCTCCCTAAATTCAACAGATCAACCTGAAAGTCAAAGTAATGATATTGCTATATAGAGCCGTTTATTTAAAACTTTGTCATTGTTGGTACTGACAGCATGTAGAGAATGATACATGTGGATTGTAAATATCAGGTTACTTTGGACCTCTGACCTCTTCTTTAGGGTCAAATATGGTAAAACTTTCATAAAAAGTATTTCATCCATGCTTCAAATTCTGATTGTTGGGCTTCATTTCTGTACCGAACAGTAATTTTAAGATGAAATGAGTTAGTAACAATTAGCTAATGTTGTTTATGAGACTATTGTCATCTCAATTTGGTAATTTGAATATATGTCCAATATTAAATTTATTAATATCTTAATTATTATTAGTTATCACAGCAGTGACCTTGAACTCTGTGTCAAATACTGAGCTTCAGTAAAGATTCAAGTTGCAATTATTTATATTTCCTATCACCTTAAATCTTCACTCAAAGACAAGTATCTGTTATAGTGTATATATAGATGTATTTTATATATATAAGAGACAAATATTGTTATTTTAATATGTTGGCATTACTAAATTTGTCTCAATGCTTACATATATGTGTAAAAAGAAAATATACGAGCTGTGATAACTGTTTCTGATAAAATGAAGAGTAGACTGATATATTAAATATTCCTTTATTGGGTGAGAAAATCATGTGATTGTCATGGTCTGGGTGAGTGTCAGTGTTTTTCCATAGCCTGTTACACCACCTCTCCAGGGCGGAGTCGGGTTCATCTCTAGGGAGTTGCACCTGAGGTTAATTAAGCTGCAGCGTTTAGACCCAGCTCTGGCTCTGGTGGGGCTTGGTCTTCACGAGGTGGTTGCGAGGTGAAGGAGGAAGGACAGCGGGAAATTTGACGGCAGACGCACTAAAGGGTTTAAGGGAATTGTTTTTTGACTTTGGCTACGGATTTGGATCACAGTGTTTGGCGGTTGGCATAAACTGGTATGTGACTGGCTGGAATGGCATCTCAGGTGGATGAGGATGATGATATGGATTTTGGTGAATGGACCCCGGTTGCTGGCGGGGGAAGATCAGGAAGAGGGAGAAGCAGGAGAGAGGAAGCAAGTTTGTTTGGGACACAGACTAGTAAACGGAGCTTGGAGGAGAACAGTTCGGAAGAGGGGTCCAGGGTTGTCCGGAGGAAAACGGTGAGTGAGGAATTCAAAATAATTCTAAAGTTCAGGAAGGAAGATGAGGATGTGCAGCTAAGGCCAACAGCTTTGTCTAGAGAACTGAAAAAGAATTTTGGAGAAGTTCAGCTGGCTAAAATTCTCAGGGATGGAAACTTACTAATAGTGGTTAAGACAGAAGAACAAAAAAATAAAGTGTTGAATTCTGAAAGTATTTGTAGGAAGACTGTAGGCAGGGCCGGCCCGTGGCATAGGCCGTATAGGCAAATGCTAAGGGCGCCGTCCATCAGGGGGCGCCACGCCAGTGCCACAAATGTTGAAAAAAAAAGAAAGAAAAAAGTTGGTACTATTATTTCTAAATACAAAAAATAATCCCACGTTAATTAAAATGCAAAGTAAAGCTTATTTAATAGAAATATTATTTGTTACAACATTTACCCCCCCCCGCACGGTGCGCCCCCTCCCTTCCCGTATCATGGTTCCTTTTGGACGTCACCACATCAAAAAATCAACACAAGATGTCAAAACGGCCAAAACTGTCAGGTGCCCAGGGAAGAAAAAAGAGAAAAGAAGAGGAGGAGAAACGAGAAAAAGACAGAGGTAGGTAACGTTAGCCTACATGAAATTATTTGTCTGAATGTGATAGTAACCTAAATTTTTAGCATTAAGCTAATGTTACATGATTCGCTAATTGCTAATCAATAAATAGCTAGTTAACTGTTTTAACGTCAGTTAATATTGTGGAGGGGGCTAAATTGTTATGGAAAATAATAATGTAACGTTAGGTAATTACAGTACTCCCACCTTTCCCACCATTCCTCATTTGTATTCATCTTTTAAGCAGGTGTTTTTTGTTTACATTGTTATTGCCTTCTGGTTAGCTAACGTTTACCCTGCTGGTAATAGTCACTTTTCCACCCCTGTATATATTATAGTTGTAACCCTAGTTGTTAAAGTGCACATCATTAATGTTAATTAAGCAATATCACATGAGAGGGAATGCTGTTTTTTAATATGAGCACTGCTGTGATTCGGTCAAAGATAATCATAACATAACATTCTCATATGATATTATACTGTTACTTTGCATTCTGCTATTCAGCATTTCACTGTAATGATGACAATAAATTGAATCTAATCTAATTTGCATATCAGTTAACATCATACATATATCTCTTTGGTTTTTCATTTATATTATATCATTTCATTTTATTCCTGGAATCATATGTTTTTATTATTAGACTTTAATACTCAGTGGTGTCACATACTCCTCTCTTCAGATGCACTGTTGAAGTTTCTAAATCCCACCCCTGGGCCATCTACCACATCTACCGCTGCTGCCTCCACTTCAGCAGCACAACCCACCAGTGATGCAGCATCAGCAGCACAACCCAGCCATGATGCAGCAGCATCAAGCGGTCTTCCTGTTGCCTCCACCTCAGCAGCACAACCCACCAGTTTTGCAGCAGCATCAAGCGGTGTTCCTGTTGCCTCCACCTCAGCAGCACAACAAGTTTGGAGTACTCCTCAATTTCCACAACTTACAAAAAGAAGAGCTGCTACAGCAGTGCCAAACACTGAGTACTACTCTGACCCATGACAGCCAGCCGGACATTAATGGCACAGAACTTGCAATGGAAATGCAGAATTTCCCACCATTGCCATCAAAGAACATGACAAACATGGAACTCTTGACCTTCCTGCATGAGAAGAAGCTGGCAGAAATTTACCCCAACATGTGGGTTGCTCTGAGAATCTTTGCCACTCTTCCTGTTACAGTGGCTGCTGCTGAAAGAAGCTTCTCTAAGCTCAAACTCATTAAAACCTACCTGAGATCTACTATGATGCGAGAACGTCTCAGTGGACTTTCCATCATAAGCATAAATCATGTGGTTTCAAATCAGTTGTCATATGATGATGTTGTAGATGACTTTGCTGCAAGAAGGACTAGGAGAGTAAGGCTGTAGCAGGTGATGTGAGGTTGATGAGGGGGTGGTGTACAGTAATTTGTAAGTCATTCTAGTTAATGCAGTATTAAAAAGCACAACTAGAGAACTCTGTAGGATCCCCTTTTTTGTAATATAGTTGTTAAAGTCATACTGGTTTATTTAATATCTTGTTTTGTGCAGTGCCTTATTTATATTGTATTTTTAATTTATTTTATCCAACTTGTTGACACGTTTTATTGTGTTTGTATGTAAAATTTATTGTATTTCATATATTCATTTTTAATTTTTTGTATTCATTTATTTATTCATATATTTTTTTTATCTTGTTAATTATTCTGATTGAATCTGCTTTCTTTAAGTAAAAAAAAAAAAAAAAGGTCAAAGACAAAGCTATTCGGTTTCTTGTGAGTACATACACTACACTGCCGATGTAGGGGGGCGCCACCTAAAATCTTGCCTAGGGCGCCAGATTGGTTAGGGCCGGGCCTGACTGTAGGAAACAAAAAGATCCTAGGAGAAAACAAAGTGACACAGGGGTGATTACGGGTATCCCTGTAGAAGAGGACCTGGAGAAGCTCAAGCGATGTATTAATGGTGGTGAGGTCAGCAAAGTAAAAAGACTGTTAAAAACAATTAATGGGGAGAGGGTGAGTAGTTTGTCGGTATTATTGGAATTTCAGGAGGCTGTCCTGCCAGAGAGAGTTAAAATAGGATGCATGAGCTTTCCTGTTAGACCATACGTGCCACCGCCCCTCAGGTGCTATAAATGCCAAAGATACGGACACATCGCTGCAGTTTGCAAATGGAAACAGAGGCGCCCCAATTGTTGAGGGGGACACCGATATGACGAATGTGGGGATAGTGTACAGGATAAATGCAGTATCTGTGGGGGGCAACACAGGGTGAGTTATGGTGGGTGTGAAGTAAAGAAGAAGGTCGAGCAGGTCAAAGTAGCTCACAACATAAGTTACGCTGAGGCTGTCAAAAGGGTACAGAAGGCAAAGAACGAGACAGGAAAGGTTCAACCATCAACGTCAGAATTGGTACAAACACAAGGAGCTCATTCAGGACTGACAGTGGAGAATTTTGTTTATTGCCTATGTCATAAATTGCACAGATCAGGTGAAACACAAAACAGAGAAAATTTAAATAACTGTGAAAGGAGCAGAGAGGTTCTTTGGCATTAAAGATATATCTTAGGAACATATCAATAAAAGACTTGGAGGGGAAGGGAAAGCAGGAGGACCAGGGGAGAGTACAATATGATTATTTTACGGTGGAACGCCAGAAGTTTGATTGCAAATGGAAAGAATTTAAAGGATTCATCAAACAATGCAAAAATATATTCAATATATAATAAAATATATTCAAATAAGCCATTCCTCTGCAGATGATCTGTTAGCTGTTTGACAACTACTCTTTCAAGAATTTTTGATATGAAAGGAAGGTTGGAGATTGGCCTATAATTAGCTAAGACAGCTGGGTCTAGAGATGGCTTTTTGAGTAAAGGTTTAACTACAGCCAGCTTGAAGGCCTGTGGTACATAGCCGATTATTAGAGATAAGTTGATCATATTCAAGATTCAAGCATTAATTAATGGCAGGACTTCTTTGAGCAGTTTTGTAGGAATGGGGTCTAAAAGACACATTGATGGTTTGGAGGAAGTAATTATTGAAGTTAACTCAGAAAGATCAATTGGAGAAAAAAACTCTAAATGAATATCAATGGTCCATTATCTGTCAATGAAGCCAGATAACACACACCAATTAGTTAAACTGCAGGAATGTCTTAAAGACATAAAGACCTGGATGGTCGCTAACTTTCTGCTTCTTAATTCAGATAAAACTGAGGTTATTGTACTCGGCCCTGAAAATCTTAGAAATATGGTATCTAACCAGATTCTTACTCTGGATGGCATTACCTTGGCCTCCAGTAACACTGTGAGGAACCTTGGATGATGAATGCATTGATTCTGCTGGTTGCACACGGCAGAGTTCCTTTGCTCAGGAGTATGGTAATATGCAATTGAGAAAAATTTTAAAACAGGAAATCATGACAAAAGGCTAATGTGTTTCCTCCTCCATATCCCTCAGGTGTAGCTTTTCCTCGTATTTCTCCAAACTGACTGCAGTTTTTTGAATATGAATCCATCACTTTAAACTGTGAGTTTGATGGCTCATCTGTGTGGAAAGGGATGAGGGACGTCCAAGAAACAGTTCCACCAAACATTTCTAACTGGGTAACATCAGCTTTGTCCAGCACCATTGAACCTGCATTTTCATCAGATACTGGTGTGAAAATGAAGGTGGACTAAAAAGCAGCATTATCAACATTAGTGTGACCGGTACGGAGAAAAAATATTGTCATGTGCCATCCCATTATACACTGAAGTTTTCTTGCTAATTCATAGTCTACAAGTGCCTTATAATATTCAGTTCCATTCAAAGAGGGAGAAAAAATGTATTTACAAAACAATTTTCAAGCTGACAGCTATACAACATTTAGCAACTCATAGATACAATAATGCTGATAATGTCACTAGTGACAGATAGTGTCACTAATGACTCTCTATATCAATATCAGTAACTGGTTGTTTTGTTTGTAATGTTTTTTGATTCAATCTGACATTTGATGTAATTTCCTCAGCTGGTTCTGTGATCTTAGAGAGTCCTGCTCTGCCTGTGATGGAGGGAGACAGTGTGACTCTGCGCTGTACAAAGAAAAGTTCAGCTGAACTTGTGGCTGAATTTTATAAGTATAAACTTTTATTAAAAACTGGCTATAAAGGATACATTACCATCCGCAATGTTTTCTAAATCTGATGAAGGACTTTACAGCTGTAATCTCCCTGGAGAGGGAGAATCACCACAGAGCTGGCTGACTATCCGAAAATATGTGTTTGAAGGTATAAACTCTTAATAATGTAACAATTTTTAAGTACTGCTCAGAATCTAGATTTTTTTCTTTTGTGTTGCTTTTGATGGCAACAGGGATGTGAAAGTCTTTTTACATTGTGGGACACATACAGCCCACTTTAATCTTAAGTGCGCCAGAGCAGTGAAACTACAAAATTACAGAAAAAGTCATAATAGTTCATAATGTCCTGTGATAATAAATATAAATAGACTCAATGGTAAATGGCCTGTATTTGTATAGCGCTTTACTAGTCCCTAAGGACCCCAAAGCGCTTTACACAACCAGTCATCCACCCATTCACACACTGTTGATGGCAAGCTACATTGTAGCCACAGCCACCCTGGGGCGCACTGACAGAGGCGAGGCTGCCGGACACTGGTGCCACCGGGCCCTCTGACCACCACCAGTAGGTAACAGGTGAAGTGTCTTGCCCAAGGACACAACAACCAAGACTGTCCAAGCCGGAGCTCGAACCGGCAACCTTCCGATTAGAAGGCGCACTCCTAACTAACTCTTGAGCCACGATCACCCATGATCCAATGACAGTGGAAAAACAGGAACTTTCGTGTTATTTACTTTGGCATATTATAAGAGTGGGCAGTCTTTATCAATAGGAAAAACTTGTGAAAATACAGTTTACAAATCAAAATCTATGCACTCCTTCATATTTTCTAAAACTGGGGCCAGATTTGAGTCTTCACTGGGCCATTCAACCACCTGGACCTTGTTTCATACCCCTGATTTACACCGTATAGTCCAGATATCATCCAGAATAAGTACGATTTTCTCATCCCAATGTATGAATTACTACTCTACTTTCAGAAATTATTTGTGAAACATGCACAAAAAAGATTTAGATCTGAAGTTTAAACAATGAGGAAAAAACATTGCAAAACAGAACAGTATTAATATACAACGTAATAATCATGAGCCTTGCTAGGATATTTGAATCCTATATAAACAATCTTATATTGAAACTACCTTCATAATTCAGGGTTCAGTATTACACAAGCTCATACAGGAAAATGCACTGATTACGTGGAATCCTGATTTGTTTTTGTTTTTTTTTCAGTGTCTAAAGAAGAAAATCAACCACACCAAAGTCATTCCTCGTATCCGTCCCCACTGTGGATTATCATCTGTGTTTACCTGGTTGCTCTACCACTATTAATGATGGGACTATATCACTGTACAAGAGATATAGGTAAAATATATACAACTGGAAACAAGGGCAAAATGACTTTAATCATGCCAATAAGCATTTGTTATGCAGCTATTGTATACTTTCTGTGAAAAGAGGCGACTCTATTCAACAATAATGGACAACAGTATCGAGTCAAATTCACATAAATATGCATATGGTAAATGGCCTGTATTTGTATAGCGCTTTACTTAGTCCCTAAGGACCCCAAAGCGCTTTACACTACATTCAGTCATCCACCCATCCACACACTGGTGATGACAAGCTACATTGTAGGGAGGGATTGTTCGCTCAGGGCACCAAACAGGCTAGAGCCGCCCCAGATTGTCATTAATAATACCAACATGTCTTTAGATAACATTTGAGTCTTTTTTTTCCAGCAGCTAAAGATGAACTTAAGACTATAGTGGTTTACTCAGCCATGAGCAATGGTAAGACTTGACAGTAAGCCTTTAAACATGCCAGTATTTAAAATGCTATGCCTTCATAACTTGTGTAATTTTCTTATTTGTTTCTCAGATCAGAATCTGACTCATATCAAAGGCAGTTTCAGACCTCCAGTGTTTCAGTCCTTTGAAACCAAATGGAATTAATTTTGTCACAGAGAGAGACTCTGAATGTCAAAGGTCAAAGTGAAGCCAACTGAAAATCAAGTAACCTGTGTGTTTTTATCACTGAGTGTATAAACACCCAACTACAGAATAAAGCTGGAATTCAAACACAACTGTTTGTATCATATCTTAAGCAATCAAATCACCATATATTTGAATATTTAAATGACACTCTTAACATACTTGTACATTACATAGAAAATGTTTTATCAGCTTTGCTAATCCTTTATACATTATTATACAGTGGACCCCGACTTACGAATACCCCATTTAATGAAAAATTCAAGTTACGAAGGCACTTAACGGCAATATTTCTGCCTGTGTTACGGCAAAATGCCCAGGTAACAAAATCCACTGGCTCTGATTGGCTGAGCCCAGAATGCCCAGAATGCCTTCCGAATCATGTGACAACCCCTTGGCTTTCGTACTTGCGCTTCGCTGTTCCACTTGAACAACGTATTGTTGTTGCAGTTAGCAATTAGCTTATAGCCTATCGTTCACTCAGAAGGCGCGATGGGGGCTTCGACTTAAAAAACAATTTCGACTTACGAAAGACCCTCGGGAATGAATTAATTTCGTAAGTCGGGGTTCCACTGTATTGATATTTTTCCCAATGTAGTTGCCACAATGGAGAGTAATTCCTCAGATTAGCAATAGGTAGATCTCAGCTTCCCAATTCCAATTAAAGTCAAAAACACAAAAATTACAGGAGAGGAACAAAGTTCTATGCCAGCTGTTTTATTGAACAGTGTAGCTCAGCAAAACAGAAGGAAAAGCAAAGCTCCCCTAGGGTGTTCGCAATAAGCGCATGCAGGTAGGGACCAACCCCACGGACAGACAGCAGGAAAAAGCCCAGAGGGCTGTCCCCGGCCCCCTTTTAAAGGTACCAGTAGTCCCACCTCCTGCTGCTGAGTAACTTTCCCACGCACCCAGGGGCAGCAGGTGCAGGGTCAAATGCCGGCCAGAGTTCACACCTGGCGCTGGCTGAGCGCCCGGTCCAAAGTGACACCCCTAGGTTAACCCTTTGCTTTACCCTCTGACAATAGGTCACAACGTGGTCAAAGGTCACACATTAGTACAGCAAATAGCATAGTTTATAAAAGATAATTATGATATTAATGTGAATAATACTTGGCCTAACTACATCAAATATATGAGTTAAATGCATAACATAAAAATAAAACACTCCAGTGTAGGTTTATAGTGTGTGTGTGTGTGTACAGGACAGTGAAGATATGCCTCATGAGTGTGCTGCATGACTTGTGGGTGTGTGTGTGTGTGTGAACCACTGCATGCCTAAAACTCCACATGAAAGTTATTCAGATCGATATATAAGTACAAAAATCCATCATGTTAGATTTATAGGTATACATGTCATACAAAAATCCACTACACCAATAATATTGGTCTATATATATTTTTCCAGTATATAGTGTTGGCAGTGTCATTACAAAAAATATCTATATAAATAACAATGCACTACGAAGAGAGTACTTTAAAAATATGCTTTGGGATTCCTGTCATCTTTGTTGTTTTTTGGTTTTTATTTTGATAATATAATAGTGAAACCACCTTAACCACAAGTCAGAAAGGAGTCGACTGCAACTGTTACAGTTTTTAAATCGACTTGCTGTGGTCTATTGCTTAGCAACACACAAACACCATTTGCAAGCAAAACAATTTTAAAACTTAAGGTTATAGTTTTTCAATTACAGAAATTCAGAACAAAAAATGTCCAAAGGCAATGAAAATAAGAATAAATAAAGTGACAACCTACAGTTTTGGAGTGGTCAACCTGTTGTGAACTCCACCAAAACTGCACTTTTTAAATCATCCCTTTGGGTTGCAATGTTGATACTTTTAATCAGTGGTATTGCATTACTCTTTAGACTTAATCTTTCTCTTTTTCACAACCTGGCTCAAACTTTTGTGATGCAGAAAGGAGGCCAAACATAATTAGAGTAAGAATATATATATATACATAGATATATATATATACATTCTCTTCCGCTTATCAAATTCAGGGTCGCGGGGGGTGGACTGGAGCCTATCCCAGCTGCCAAAGGTGAGAGATACAGTACACTCTGGACACCCTGCCAATCTGTCATTTTAAGATAAGAACACTCTTTTAAGAGTAACTATCAAATAACAATCAAATTGATCTTCTGTGATTAATTGTATCAAAGGACAAAACACATCAGTGGCATTCACTAAGAGATTTTTACAAACATGTAATTAAGGGTATATTTTTCACACAGTCAGTGGCACATTTGTTAAAATTGCCTTGTATCAAAGTTTAACTTTTTTAAATTGCAAACTGCAGTCAGGTTTTTCAATCTTTTGTAAAATGACCAATTTTTGTTTTAGTTATGTTCATAAACAATTCTGGTATTCATTTTTTTTTTCATTACCACCCATTACAAATAAAAAAAATACTTCTGTAAGTGTCCACATGTCTGTAAGTTGTGTGAAAGCTTCAGCTTGCTTTAGTTCCGATGTTCAACAAAGTAAATATACGTGAATAACATTAATTTCACTATCCTTGACCCTGGACAATGAAAACTGAGTGTGTTCACCTAGTTTTACTGTCTCTTGTGCTGTACACACACACACACACACACACACACACACACAGAGAGTTCATTTACACAAAGTTTTTTTAAAGTGCTGGTTTGATGATGAACATAAAATTTGACTTTGAACTTCTTAATAGCAGTAATGGCATCTAATGACCTGTCACAAAAACAGTTACTCTCTAACTCTGCTATACTGAAGAATATCAAACATCTTCTTAGGTGCAACAGTGGATTAACTTCTCTCTTAAAGTACAGATGACATGTGTGTAACTTATGAAAACAAAGGGCAGAACAGGAGTACATTGGATAAAATCCTGTCACAGGTACCCCAGTGAATAAAAAAGGAGTTTCACATAAATCAGTATCACAAGATAAGACCATTAAATTAAGTCCCTGCCAACATGTGCCAAGAACACAAGTTATGCTGTGAATTTTCACATTCATTACACTTAATTTATAAATCCATTCAACCCACTCTCCTCTTTCTGCAAACTATTATTTTATTCCACACACGCACACACAAGTAAACTATTACATGATCACCTGACTTCTTCCATTGTTCTTAAAAAACTTGTCATAAGTCCTACAGCCACTAGAGGGACTTATTGTGTCTTATGTTCATAAGTGAAACTGGCTCAAAGGACCGATACTGATATTTTTCTTCAAAACAAAGTCTCCACATTTAATGTTGGTTAAGACCAGATTATCTGCACTTTCACATTTCAACAAATCAATATAAATCCCTCACATGCTGCATGTCTTCTCAAAGGGTTGATAGATATCATCTGACTAGCGCACAAATACAGACTATTAGTGCCTGTATGTGCTTGTCCGAATCCATCTTGTGGCCAAATTAATGACTTTATGCATTAATTTCTTGCGAATAATATAATTATGTATCTCGGTCAAAAACTGTGATCTACTGGGATTTTACCACACAATCATCTATATAGATTACAGAGAATATTCCAAAAGAGGAAATTCCAGTCAGAGGCAGTTCTGTGGGAGAAAATGGTTTATTTATATTAGAGGTTAGAAGAGAAAAGCCAGACTGCTTCAAAATAATAGGAACTCGACAGTAACTCAACAAGTTGTTGCAACAAAAGTATGCAAAAGAGCAGCTCTGAAGACACAAGACATCAAACCTAGCAAATGGGCTACAGCAACACAATATGCTACTGAACGACTTTAGACCCTCCTACTTATCCCGCAGGGGTCTGAGGGATCTTCCATGAGTCATTTCATACCTCCTGATCTCTAATCTGGCATCATTTACTATGATGATCTGCCCTGAAAAGAAATGAACCACCTTTGGAGTACAGAAAACCCAGAGTTAACTGACCTCTTCACAGAAAACTGCTGCAGAAAGTCATATTTATACTGTCTCTGTGAAAAAGGAAGCTACATGTAAGTGAGTGTCCAACTATATATGCATCCCAATATAGCATCACCGCCTACTACAGTTTAATTTTATTTATATAGCACAAAATAACAACAACAGTGGCTTCAAGGTGATTTATATTGCTAGATAAAGACCCTACAATTAAAAAAGTACTGATTAAAGGTAAAAGTGTGTATAAACAATGAAAAGAGCAGCGTGTAGAAGAAATACTCCTATTTCTAGGGTGGTGGGGCTTCCCATGATGCACCATGGCAGCATAACTAAGAGTGAATCCAGGGTCATCTGATCCAGTTTATTAAAATAGCTTCATCAAAACGTTTTTAGCCTAATCTTAAATGTAGAGAGGCTGTCCAAATCCAAACTAGGAGCTGGTTCCCTATAAGAGGGGCCTGAAAGCTGAAGGCTCGGCCTCCCACTATAAACTGAAAATATATATAGTTTGTGAAAACAACATTCAAAGAAAAGCTGCAGTGAACTGCATGATTTAATTCAAACCCTGCAGTGGTCAGTGAGCATACATATGACTGGTGCAGGTATAGGATCTTTTTTCAGGTGCTTGTTATATTTCATTCCTGTGAAAAAGGTTTATTTCTTGTGTCCTCTATAGTTTACTGAGGAAAAGATCACTCGATGTTTTCTCTACAAAAAATGTGAAGGGGATCTCCAGTAGATGTCTGTTTAAATTATGTAAGATGTTGTTCTTATTATTGGTAGGGAAGATACACTTTTAGATATATATATATATATATATATATATATATATATATATATATATATATATATATATATATATATATATATATACAAAGAGTGACTTTTTTTAACATAACAAAACTTGTAACCAGATATTTTTTGCCAATCACCAACTGGCATCTCTAAAGTTCTGATTATGCACCTTTTGGTCTGTTTGAATTATTAGTGAGAAGACATCATGACACCTTTAAAATTGTCTAACAGCTGAGTGGAACAAAACAGAAGTACAAGATGTGTGTGTAGCTTAAGAAAAGCAGGTGAGGTCTGTCTGGTAAGTCACGTAATGACTGTCGATTTAAGAGTAAGCAGCTTATTTAAGTCTAACAGTGAAACCTCTGCCTGTCATCTTTGGTGTGTCTATGCAGGACACTATGCTTAGAAACAGCACATTTCATTACTAGAAACACAAACAGGATCATTTTTAACTCCATTGCATGTTTAAAGTAATTTAAGTTCAATTGAGACCACATCATCTCATCTCCTCTGAGGTGTGTTTAAAATGCAGGCAGTTCAATTTTATTTAAATATGACCAAATCACAACAACAGCCCCCTCAAGGTGTTTTATATTTTAAGCAAAAGACTATATTAATACACAGAAAACCCCAACAATCAGAAAACTTATGTTCAAGAACTTGGCAGCAGTGGGAAGGAAAAACCATCTGCTGCTACTGACTGGGGCCTGAGGGGAGGGAGAGAAAAGGGAAAAAAGAAAAGAAAAAGAAAAAGAAAGATACACTGTAGAAGAAAGTTACAAATGTCTTTGCCACGAAACACATTTAATAATAAGGGTAAAAAGATGCAACAAGGATGAAGACCCAGAATCTTCCATAGCTCTCCAAGAGACAAAGCCACAAATCTCAATGACAGACCTGTGTCCACCTAAGAGGAAAAAGGAGGAAGCTCCCAGACAGAGCTCTCAAAGCCAACGCCAAGAGCCCCAAAGAAGTACAGGAAACGGGCTGCCAGTCCTGCTAGAGGCTAGCTAACAAGAGCCGAGAACAGCCTCTTGCCAGAGGTCTAAGACCCACCAGACACCCAACAGAGGGGAGAAAGAGCTGATTCAAGTTGTAATCTTTGTTTATTCAGGAATTCTTATTCATGGCTTAAAATTAAAATGATTCATTAACACTAAAATAAATAAATACAGGCTTTATGTCCAGTATTGTTTAGTGATGAGTATCACAGCACATGAACCCTCAAAAACCAGGATTTCAGGAAGTACGTTAAATACAGAAACCACTTAGAGAGCCAAAGAAATTTCAGTTCTTAAAACCAAACAGAATCAAACAAAAACAAACGAAAAAGCCCCTACAAAGTTTTAGTTTCAGTTCCTCATGCTCAAACAATTATATCTTGTGTCTAAAGGAGTCTGGATTAGAATTTCAGTGTCAGAGAGGAACTTTAGTTAAATACCAACGATAAACACCAATAATCTAACAAAATACACTACTTTCAAAATGTAAATTACATTTTTAGAGTTATCTAAAAAGAAATAAAATTTAAAAAACACAATAAATAAATCAGGGGATGTTGTTTCTGTGCAGATTCATAGTGTGAGTTACTGGCAGCTGACCTGAATTTATCGAACATGAATGTAGGTCAGCTGCCACAGCCACAAATCAGACAAATCACAGCTGGGTCGGCTTCTTAAATAAATTCACTGCAGTTTGCTATCAAAATGATAACACACTGTTTTTATACACTGCAATCCCATTAACACATTCCATTAACCACTGGGCATTTCTGAAACCTACACACGACATTCAAATTAAATTCAGCTCAAGATATATGACACATAAACTAACACTAGAATTTCTATGGGGTTTCTAATAATATAATATATAATAATACAGTTAAGAAACACAGATTTAGTCGAGTCCATCTTACATCCACTTGTAGTCCAAATGACACACATGTACGGTTTATTTCACATGATAAATACATTTTAAAAGGTTAGAAGTAACTGAATACTTTATTTGTTCTTCCTTTCATGACCACAGTAGTCTTTCAATGAGCTGTCTGCAAACTTGCAGACTCTGTTGACAGAGCTTTGGAGATGCTGTGGTTGTATCGTAGATAGACTTAAAAACTGAGAAGATTAAAAGACATTAAACTCATGAGATTGTGGCACGTAAAATAATTAATATATACAGCTGATCTACTTCTATGCCTACAATATTATTATAGTTATTTTAGAGAGATAATGTGTTTTTTTTCCTTGTTTTGGGTTTTTAAAAGAAGTGCATGACAAAATATCTGAATATCTAAACAGGTTAGGTGGTGATAAAACTATCTATCTATATATCTATTCAAAAAATTCCCCTCTCGCCACCTCGTCTTGACCCTTCCATGATGGCTCCTCCTCTTGCTCCTTGAGTGAGGACAGAGCATCTCCTTGGCAGATCCTGCACTTGATGGCAACTTATGCTATTGGCTTAAAGTTGGCCTCTAGTGTTGTTCCCCACATCCCCACAGAGTTCCTGATGAAGGCTCTTAGGGTCCTGTTGATCTTGTACAGTTCCAGGATCCAAGTGTGGGGCATCAAGTCATAGGCTTTCATGCAGTCACTCCAGGCGGTGCACAGACTCGTCAGTATGGTCTTGCAGTCTCGGGTGACTGCTCTGTTTACCAGTGGTAGACAGAACAGTCTGTCTAAATTGCATTTGAATTTGAAGTAATTTGAAGTAATAACAATGCCTCATGTCTCTGTTGCAAAACTAGAGATATGCTATTTTTGTCACTTATCAGAAGAAATAATTTTCAAAAGCTTCTATTATAATATATATTCTATTATAATATAGAAAATGCAAATGAATTTTTGCAATTTTGTTGCTTACAATTGTGCACATTTTCTATATAGCATGGTCATTCCAAGGCTGACGTTTTCTTAACACCACCAGCTGCAGAGTGACCCATAAAATGGTGCCAACAGTCCTTAGCAGGAAGTAGAGAAGAACAGGAAGTTGATCATAACAAAAGAGAGTCATCATGTGATCGTCTGTAAAAAAAAAAAAAAAAAAAAAAAAAAACACAACAAGAAACACCCTTACTAAATATATACAAAAAACAAATTTCAGGCTTAAATAACCAATTATTATTTTTTCTTCTCAAAAAGAAATTACTGAATTTACAATACAAAACTCTCACTGTAGAGGATAAATGATGCCCCAGAATGATGCTCCGTCATACTTTCAAACACGTATCCACCATACAGGCAGGGGTGCAAGCCTAATCATACTGATAATGAGTTTCTTTATTAAAGCAATAAAAGGGTCAAATATTTCAGGCGGGTGAATACATTTCAGGTTATGTTATGTAAGTTATGATGCTATCATATGACCACACTGCCAATGCTAATTACATTAGCACATGCAATGAATTTTTAGTGAATTTCTAATGTTATTTATTATTAATGCACTTATTCTGCATTAAGCTAACAGAATAAATGCTAACTATGTTCTACTCTTTTCTAGTGGATATATTAGGTACAGTGTGATTTAATAAAGCTTTAGAGTAATATAAGTAATGTAATATAAGGCACTAAGATTTATTTTCCAAAATGCCTTTTTTTGGTTTTTGCAGTTTTGCCGTGTCTTTACAGAAACAAACCCTCCAGTGTTGGTTGGAAGCTTTTGTCTCTCATTTTGAAGAAGTGGTTATTTGTCTCTTTGGCTACCAAACTGAGTTCCAACGTTTAGTGGGGGATTAATATACGTCCATATTTTATATGAAGTTTAGGCCTCTAACAGCCTGAAAAGTATGGGACCTGAAACACATCCCAAAATACATTAAACCGCACGTACACACACACACACACATACGCACGTACACACACACACACACACACACACACACACACACACACACACACACACTTATGTATACCAGTAATGTGTGCTTTGACATGTGTTGTCTCTGCTTCTCACAGCCAGCCAGCTCTCAGGTGATTCTCCAGCTCCTGAGATGTTGCACTTGTAAAGTCCTTCATGAGACTTGTTAATATTGTGGATGATCAAAGTGCTGGTGGAGATGCTCTTGATAAAGATCCCATTTTTATAGAAGGTTATGGAAGTGGAGGTTTTGGTGAAATCTGTCCTGTTTTTACAGTGCAGACTCACAGTGTTTCCCTCCATCACAGGAAATAAAGGACTTTCCAGGATCACAGGACCAGCTGGTATAATTATAACATATGGTATAATTAGACGTTTATAGCTCAGCACAAATGAAAATCATGTGTTTGAAACCTGTTTCTCATTTAAGTGATAGTAGTATCACTTAGTATCACTAATTTTCTTTTCTTTTCTTTTCACTTGCACAGGCTAACACTTAACAGATATATATTTATCAGCTGATTTCTCAACAAGCCCTCTGTATGGTGGTGTACTTTAGCTCATAAAACAGATTTTAATATGCAATTAACCACAGATTTCTTTACCAATATAAACACAAATATCAGTGATCACAGGTACAGTAAACTTACGTGTAATGGTGATGTTGACAGGGCTGCTTTTCTTTCCGTCTCCGCTCTCACACCAGTACTGTCCGCTGTCTTCGATATAAACATTTCTGAAGATGCAAATGGACCCACTGAAAACTCCCCAGCTAGTCCCACACGCTGTATCAACATCTGCTGCTTTCCTCATTAGTTTCCATCCAAGAGACCCATCAAACCCCTTACAGTCAAAAGACACTGTGCTGTATTCATAGTGCTGAGAAGTGTTTGGAACAACATGAGGAAAAGCTGAATATATTGACAAAGAGAAAGACAGGACCATTAAAAATATGTCAAGTGACAATTAACAAATCAAACACAGAATCCAGACGAACATTATTCAGAAAGTTACTGAATTGTGCAAAGAAATCAAATTAACTTTCACTTACAAGCTGTTTGAGCATCACAACTATCCCAAATTTGTATCACCAGCAGCAGCCAGGTATTTATCACTGAAGAAACAAATAACAAGTGAAAGTTTTAAAGGTAAGTGATACATAAAAGATAACTCAACTTGACCCATAGGTGATCTTATGGCTTTGTTAGACTTTGGAGAGAATTCTGCTGAATGGTTTAATGGCTATGACAAAATGACGTGAATTATATGCTATAGTCTTGATAGCGAACTTGTTTATAAACCTACCCTTCCCAAAAGGTCCAAAAAATAGATAATGTTATTGTAATATATCAGATTTTACTGCATCACTGTGACTTTGCCATCAGCTTACAACTTAATAAATATATTTCTGATTTAAATATATGGTATTTAAGAGAGAACAATATTTTTAGGCTGAACATATCAGGACATCTGATAAGGATACCTTAAAGAAACCTCCTTGATTAAGTGTTTCAGGCATGTCCTGAAGACAGAAGCAGACCCAGAACTAACCAGAGAGATCACGTCTCTCAGCTGGCTTAGAAACTGAAGATGGTCGAAGAGAAGGTGGTGTGGCCATCTCTGCTTAGATAGCTAACCTGTTCACTCCTGCTTGTACTGACTGTTGTTTTTTTTACTCCTGTTCTTTAATGTAAATTAGTATATGTTCAAACTTTCATTTCCCCTGGATAAAAAAATCTTGACCTTAGTAATCATTAAATAACCCTCACAAAAACAAATTGAGAGCCTCTTTTCACACAGTTCAAGAAGTGTTGCGGTTGTACTGCAGAAAGTTTGTCAGGCTGAAACACTAAGATTAAAAAAAGAATAAACGAGTTACAGAAATATGAATATAGAAACACTGTGTGGTTTGAAAACTCTGCAAAGGGTTTGAGCAGCATTCATGTCTGCAAAACTTCACAGCCTAATGTGGTCATTGAATTAATCTGTATTTCTTCTTATCAGACTTTGCATGTGATCCTGCTTTGTGTTTGGCCAGAAAACAGCATTGCACAAGGCTCGTCACCAAAATCATCAAAATACTGAATATTTTTTACAGAAAAGTGAAAGTTATGCTCACAGTTGGAGATTCTGATATTTGTAGAATCACTAGTGCTGATAATCTTCTGGTGAAACTTAGTTTAATACTAATGTATTGAGCTACAAATTGTTACAACTGCTAGATAAAAAGCAGCAGCAACACCTCAGATGTGTAACAAACTCAGTACTCACACAATCTAATGCAGGAAAATGTAACCTCCATGTTGTCTTGTTGACAGATCATCACACCGATATGCAGTTTAATATAACTAACAACCTCTTCCTGTTTGGCTTACTGCTGAAGTATAGAGGTGTCAACTTTCTACTGTAGCATGAGGTCTTGTCTGGTATTATGACCCCATACAGGCAACTGATCTGCCCAAAAAATACCTTTACAGGATACCTCATGGGAACCTCCTAGATTAAGTACTAAAAACTAACTAAAACATGGTGATTCTGGAGCTCCCCAGTACAAAATAAAAATTGTTGTGGCATATTATCTCATGTCACTTTGTTGCTGGTCAAGGAAATAACTAACATTTTATTTGAAAAAAAAAAAGGTTAAGTGAGGCATTTGATTTTAATAACAACACACACGGGGAGCAATGAGAACAAAACAGTTCAATAACTGTCAGTGTTGCAAATGTTCATGTTTAAATATATAAAGTGACCCAGTGACCTCTACAGGGCATGGTCGGCACACACAATCATGATCAATGCATTCATGTACAGAGCTCCTACTAAAATGGCAATTGACAAATTAGTTGCTAACCAAGATGCATAACTTCATTGCTTTTCTTTTAAATTGTCTGTAGGTCTAAAATTTGAATTTAGTGAAAACCCATATCTTTTGGAGAGAGGTGCTTTTCCTTGGTGATGTGGATGGCCTCTTCTGGGCAGGTTATGCTGTGGTGCCTGAGACCCTGGTGGCTGGGGTTAGCTGGTTAGGTCCCTTCTTGCGTGGGGGTGCTTTGTACCCCCCTGGCTGTTTTTTTGTCTATGCCTTGGGTCCTTTGGGAAGGACGAGGTATCAGGTGAGGGAGCATTTATTGCTGGGTGCAGCTTGTTTCAGACTTGTGTTTCAGTTTGTCTTGTGCCTTTACTGTGTGTGTCTGCTGTCACTTGAGTGGGTGATTGGTGTTGCAGTGTGCATATGAGCCACAAGACTTTGCACTCACCTGCACACTCTAGACTGATCTTTGTGGTGGGTGGGGTAGCTGCTGTGTCTGACTTTGGTGGTGCCCCGGAGCCATGTTTTCACGCCCTGTGACTTTCCCACTCCTTACATCTTCAAAACAGACGTGCTACTTTTGATTTAAGGTGTGTTCACCTAGTCATTAACTAAAGGTCCAGCTGCTGTATTTCACAGAGAGAAAAGAAAGAGAGCTAACTTTACTCAGAGATGGAGAAAAATAAGTAAGACAGGACAGGTTAGATTTAAAGGTAATGACTGCTCAGTGGGATTTGATAAATTAAAAATGTAAAGCTTATATGTAAGTTCCCATGTTTCTAAATCAGATATTGTGTCTGTACATGTGACATTATGTTCTTTTCATATTGTGAAACATAAAAATCACACTGGGGTAGACTGTGTAATTATAAGGTTGCATGAAAATCCTCTGCAGGTTTGTTGAACTGCTGCACAGTGGCTGTGGTTTCATGCTCCGAGTTTGGTTACATCAAGTGTAGCTGAGATGAATTTGAAGTTAAGCTGATGACGCTTAGATGTGTTCACTGAATTCCTCCTTCATACCAGCTGCATAATGTCTAATATAAAGACAGCATGAACAGTGTAGAGTGTGAGTGTAGAGGATGGAAATCACCAAGTTCAACTCATGAAACATCTACTGACATCTGGTTGAATTCAATTGTGTAGGTCCACAAACAGCAATAAACTTCAGCAGCAGCGGTTGCACAGATCAGCTGATCACAGTCTCAATAGAATTATTGTGAGCTGTGATTCTTCTCCAGACACTGGGCCAGATTTTAGACTTCCAAGGGCACAGAGATATGATTTAATTCAAGCCATCAGAAAACAGAAAATCAAAATGAGACGGAGGTCCAGAGCGTACCTGGCCTATTCAACAACTGAATATTTTTTCCAGCCTTAAGCGCTCAACCTGTCAATTAATTGGCTGACAGGTGAGTAGCCTACAGGACAGCAGAGAGAGAGAGAGAGAGAGAGAGAGAGAGAGAGAGAGAAACAATGGAAAAAAAAGGCAGGCCAAAACAAGACACTCTGGAACCATGGTGGTCACAGTTTTCATTGTTTTATGTGGACATACAAGCTGAAGTCATCTGTTAGACTTCCTGTTTTAACCACAATTTATTTTAATTTTGTTATAATATAAGTTATAGCACACTTGGTTAAAAAAATATAGACCAGCTTAGTGAGAAAGACATTTTATACTGTAAAAGCTGAGACATCTTTATGAGAAAAATCTTGTAAATGTATTATTTGTATATCACAGAAAGTTACACCAATACAAAGTAAAAATGTTGTAAAAAAGTAAAACAAAAACATGATATATAAGGATGAAAATGAAAATCTTTGTTGTGAGAATGTTATTAGTCTGTATATATTATTTTCAGTGTAATCTATGACATTAAAAGCTTTTTGTGTGCTTCTGGTGGCTTCTATAAATTAGCCTTTAGTTGTATTTTTCTGTCGATTTTATAAATTCATCTGTACTGAGTCTCGTTGGTTTCACCTACTGTTGATGATTTCCTTTACTGGAGAATATAGTATAGTCATAAAACTATTATTTATGTTTAAATTTAGCTCTTTTTTGTACAAAGAGCTGGATTTTAAATAATTTTAAAAAGCTTTTTGTGAAAGCATGTTCTTATTCACTTAAATTGTGTCTTTCTTTCAGATGTTTGGGACTTACTGAAGTACATGTAGTAGAACCTGTAGAAAGAATGCTGACAAAACCCCATCCAGGCCTTTAAAAATGTACATGTGTCTAGAGGCTGTGGTTTTTAATTTTTGGCAACAGTATTTGCAAAACTAAATGTGGAGACAGCAACATGTCAATACCATATTACACCTATGTTTTGTTTTAGCCTTCCAGGGTCAAGACATCATGAGAAACTACAACCATAGCCCATAACCCCAACTACACGTTTCAAAGAAAAAGAGAAAAAAGCATTTTGCAAAATACCTTTTAGATGTTTGACACTTAGAATGATTCTACTTTCACTTGACTGCAAAAATATAAACATACATTTAATAATATAATGATAGATGACAAATACCTCAAAGGCTATTTCATTGTGAGGGAAGTTTTCGGTACACCTATGTTTAAAGACACATTTAATCCTTGTCTTGCTGGCTGACAGTAAAGGCATCCTTCACCAGCAGCTGCAGTAGCAGAGCCATCATTACAATAGTTAGAACAACCTTTAAAAGGAGACAAGCTGTCTGTGAAGCAAAGGCACCAGTAAGTACATGTAGTCACGTATTAAAAACATGAATTTCCCACAGTGCACTTATTTCCCTCTGGAGGAAAAAAAGTCATTCTTCTAAGTCAGCATTTTAAAGTTATTTTAAAGTTCTAACTGCATCTGTATAAGTATTAATCATAAGGCTTGGAAGCAAGTCTATGTCTCAACTCTGATAGCCAGCTTTCTCTGAGTTGTCTGGCCCAATTATAATAAGCACTTGTAGAGTCACATGCAGATTATGCCAATTCTTATGGAACACTGGCAGGAGGCTGGCAGATAATGTGTTATTATTGCAGCTTATTCCTCTATCAGATTATGAGCAGGACTCTCGGATCACAGCATCAACTGAAAGAGATCAAGTTTATCAATATGAATACATGCTGATCAAAATTAATTTACCTCTTAACATTTACCAAGTTGAGAACAATGTAATTTTTAAATTGCATATATATATATATATATATATTTATTTATTTTTTTCTAAGGGCAACAATGAGTACTTACCACTTCTCGGGGCACAATTTCAATGAAAATGTGAGGTCAGAAGCAAGAGCACACTGAGCACTGGAGGAAGAAAGAAAGAGGGCATTACGTTGACATGCTGTAAGGATGCTTGGAGAAATGTTGGCTATGTATTGCTTAGATAAAGGAAACAGTATAATGTGATAAACAAAAGTGGATAAATTAAAGTGAAAAATAAATAAATAAATGAGTCCACTTTGTAATTTTAGTCATTAAAAGAGGGTTAAAGAAACCAAAAAGGAAACACATTGCAGACCATACAATTTACTGTCAAGCACAGCATTATATACCCAGTTGCAGCTTCCACTGAAGTAGTCCCAACACCAGCAGCTGCAGGGCCAACCCAACCGTCACAGCTGTGCACCGCAAGATGTAGAAATTGAGTGAAAAAGCAATTTCTTCATGAGATACTGGAAGAATAAAAATTAAAAATTAAAAAAAAAAGATTCTTTAGCATTGATAAGTACTCCTGTAAGTGTAAAAGCTAAATCTGGTTCCCCCAGGAAGTCATCATTATTCCTTCTGTTTCAGGAACCCAATATCAGTAAAACTTTGAATGTTTATTGTGGATTTTGCTTTCTTTATTTTAAATTTTGACCAACTAACTATTTTAAATGCAAGCCCATTATGGTAGCCAGGATTGCTGGGATTCAGTAAAAATTACAGCTCACTGAAAGCCCGGATGTTCTGTGAATATAAATGTATCCATGCTATCAATAAAAAAATAAATTTAAACATCCATCCATTCGCTTATCCTTTTCAGGGTCGCGGGGGGCACTGGAGGCTATCCCAGCTGTCATAGGGTGAGAGGCGGGGTACACCCAGGACAGGTCGCCAGTCTAATGCACTGAGACAGACAACCATTCGCACTCACATTCACACCTATGGGCAATTTAGATTAATCAATTAACCTATCCCCACTAACTGCATGTCTCTCGACTGTGGGAGGAAGCCGGAGTACCTGGAGAGAACCCATGCAAACACGGGGAGAACATGCAAACTCCTCACAGAAAGACCCCGGCCTGATGGTGGAATTGAACTCAGGACCTTCTTGCTGTGCAGCAACAGTGCTAACCACCGTGCCACCATTAAACAAAAAGGGAAAAACAGAAAAAAAACTATACCTTTCCGTGCATTGGATTTGCTTCTGACAGCCAGCCAGCTCTCTGGTGATTCCCTAACTCCCTGTATTTTGCATTTATAGAATCCTTCATGAGACTTTGAAACCTTTTGGATTTCTAACTTTCCATCATAGCTGGTACCCATGGGCAAGCTATCTTTGTAGAAATCAGCTGTGAAATTTGCGTCTTGTTTGTCTGTCTTGTTTCTACAGTGCAGAATAACAGCATCTCCTTCCACCACAGGATGGACAGGACTCTCAAGTATCACAGCACCAGCTGAAAATGCAAAGAAATTTAGAAATGTTACAAATGTGCAATGGTTTAGTCATTATAACCTTCATATTTCAGATTTTAATTCTGATAATAACATACCTGAAACAGTGATACTGACAGTGTTGCTTCTCTCTGCTCCACTCTCACACCAGTATTCTCCACTATCTGAAGCAAAAGCATATTTGATCCCACAAGTCTTCGTCACAGTGCTGCTGGAACATTTCAAAGGGATTTTCTTAGTGCTCCTTACTTTCCATCCTGCTGAAATGTTAAACCCTTCACAGGTAAAAGAGACTGACTCATATTCAAAGAGCTGCAGTCTGGATGGAATGATGGAAAAAGGTGAATCTGAAAATAAGAAGAAAAATGCAGTAAAATATCAGCTGAGTTCCCAGAGATCCAAAAATGGAGGTTTACCATTCCCAACACAAAATCCAAGCCTAATACAGGGTCAGTGGTACAAAATAAGGATTTAGGCAGAAGGGCTGGAAAACATGATTTCAAGTCATGCTACTTACAAGAGATCTTAGAATAACTTTTATGCACATGTGCAGTCACCACCATCAACCCTGTAGAAATAAACAGATTTTTTTGTATGAAGATGATTTTCTTACTAATGTGTATTATTCTACCTTTAACATTAACTGTATTAACTTTATCAGTAATTATGATCTGACCAATATCATCATGAAGTAGTTCATTACTTGCACAAACATTTTATATAACGAGTACTATAAAATTCCATCCATCCATTTTCTTCCGCTTATCCGGGGTTGGGTCACGGGGACAGCAGCCCAAGCAGAGAAGCCCAGACCTCCCTCTCCCCAGCCACCTCCTCCAGCTTATCAGGGGGAACACCAAGGCGTTCCCAGGCCAGCCGAGAGATATAATCTCTCCAGCGTGTCCTGGGTCTGCCCTGGGGCCTCCTCCCAGTGGGACATGCCTGGAAAACCTCGCCCAGGAGACGCCCAGGAGGCATCCTTGTCAGATGCCCGAACCACCTCAACTGGCTCCTTTCGATGTGGAGGAGCAGCGGCTCTACTCTGAGCCCCTCCCGAATGGCAGAACTTCTCACCCTATCTCTAAGGGAGAGGCCAGCCACCCTTCGGAGGAAGCTCATTTCTGCCGCTTGTATCCGCGATCTCGTTCTTTCGGTCACTACCCACAGCTCGTGACCATAGGTGAGGGTAGGGACGTAGATCGACCGGTAAATTGAGAGCTTCGCTTTTACACTCAGCTCCCTCTTCACCACGACGGACCGGTGCAGCGTCCGCATCACTGCAGCCGCAGCACCAATCCGTCTGTCGATCTCCGGCTCCCTTCTCCCATCACTCGTGAACAAGACCCCGAGATACTTGAACTCCTCCACTTGGGGCGCCGGTCTCGTCCCTGACCCGAAGTGGGCACTCCACCCTTTTCCAGCTGAGGACCATGGCCTCAGATTTGGAGGTGCTGATCCTCATTCCTGCCGCTTCACACTCAGCTGCGAACCGTTCCAAGGCGAGCTGGAGGCCTTCACCTGATGAAGCCAACAGAACCACATCATCTGCAAAAAGCAGAGATGAGATCCTGAGACCACCGAAGTGAAAGCCCTCCGCCACTTGGCTATGCCTAGAAATTCTGTCCATAAAAATTATGAACAGAATCGGTGACAAAGGGCAGCCCTGGCGGAGCCCATCACCCACCAGGAACAAGTCCGATTTATTGCTGGCTATGCGGACCAAGATCTTGCAAAGGTCGTATAAGGACTGAATGGCCGTACTATAAAATTGTGTTTAAATTAGCAAATTATGAATTATTTCATTAAGCTTTATTCTTGAACTTTATTCTTTGCGTAGACATCCAATAGATAAAATATAATAATATTAACAATAATTTTCTTTAAAAGAAAACACGTGGTAGAATAAGTAGTAAGCACTTACTTACATTCACCATAAAAAAACAAAAACAGTTGTATATTTAAGTAAAGTACATGAGACAAGAGACATACTGTACTCACAGAGTCTACTGTAGAAAAGTATGACCTCCATGCTGTCTTGCTCACTGTGAGACTGAAGCAACATTAAAGCTTAATATGTACCTGAGGTTTTCCTCTTCCTGTGCAGGTCACTTCTGGTGTTGAGCAGACTTTAGCGAAACATTTATAAATACTGCTGTAAGTGCATCACAATAATAAATTTAAAACTTGAATTAAAGCAAAAAAGGAAGTAGAAATCATGTTTAGTGTGACTGCATGCAATGCAGATTTTAACAGAGCGATATATAACAACTGACAGCGTAATTTTGGGAGTGACAGATTAATTAAGTCAGTGGCATATACAGTACACTACCAGTCAAAAGTTTGGGCACACTTTCTCATGTATTGGTTTGTCTTTATTTTTACTACTTTCGACATTATAGATACAGACTGAAGACATCAAATATATGAAGAAAGATATATGAAATTATGCAGCAAAAAACACTAGTAAATAACTAAAAACATGTTTTATACTTTAGATTATTCAAAATTGTCACCCTTTGCTATGATTACTACTTTGCACACTCTTGCACATTTTCTTTGTAAGCTTGATGAGGTAGTCACCTGAAATGGTTTTCTAACAGTCTTGAAGGAGTTCCCAGAGATGCTGAGCACTTGTTGGCTCTCATCTCGATTGGGTTTAGGTCAGGTGACTGTGGGGGCCAGCACTCCAGCACTCTCCTTCTTAGTCAAATAGCCCTGGAGGTGTGCTTGGGGTCATTGTCCTGTTGAGACATAAATGATGGTCCAACTATGACTCATGATGGAATGTCATGTTGCTGTCATCGAAAGACCTGCGAATTCGCTCCATCCCACATTGTGGGTGCTACAGCCTGCCACTGTAGGATCTGCTCAGTGCTGTCAGAGTCTTCTGCATGGGGGTGGGAGACTTTGGGAGATGTTGTCAAACAGGGATGACAGCTTAGCTTAAATTTCACAAATTAACTCTGAACAGACTGTCTGCAAAAATGAAACATGTAGGACTAGAGCCCACCATACAGTTATGTAAGTTGCTATGAGAGTATAGTTACATGTAGTTATTGCATAATTGGCCATAAACATTATACTGCGTCTGTTAATTGTATTAATATTTTACTGTTTGTTCCTGTTTTTTTACATTAGGCTCACACTTGAAGGATTTCCTTTACATCAGATGTGGGACATATGAAACATCCCAGGTATTTGCCTTAGGCACACTGCCGTACCCAAGGTACAAAAGTCTTGCATTTGGAAATCCAGTAAGAGCCAAGGAAGCAGCGAGGACCCTGACTCTGAAGTGTGCTTCACTGAGGCGCTCAGCCACCACACCACCATAAGGTGAGCAGTTTCAGTTTTTATTTCAGTGTATGAGGTGATATGAGAAAAAAATAATGTAAGCTATGCATTTATTATGTCTATGCTGCATATATAGCTATTGTTTTCATTCATTCAGAACCACAGCGATCGATATCTACAGGCCCAGAACAGGCACCACTATCAGCAGCAGCAGCAGAAGTGGCATCAACCACAGCAGCAAAGGAACAAATGGGTTATAGAAACCCAAAGGACCCACAGTGCAATGGCTGATGCCACTGTAGAGGTCAAAAAATACATAACAGATGCGTTATTCCAAGAGCCACTGATTTACTGGGATGGCCGGCATGCTGTGTTTGTCTGCACTTTCATATGGTGGCAAAACATACCTGTGCAACAAGTGTGCCGTGTGAATGGAGTTTTTCCACCAACCTAAACATCCTCATGTTTGTTAACATAACAGGCAGGAAAACAGTCTTTTCTTGTTCATTATAGGCACAAGTCTTTAACAACATCACATTTTTTCTTGCTTTGTTGTCTGGGGATTTCACTCAACTATGTCTCAGTTATTCAGAGTTTGGTGTAATAAGTAGTACTGCAGAACACTGAATTTCCTTTGATTGCAGCATGATGTCTGGCTTTGAAGGTCAAGGTCAATGTCAAGTTTATTTATATAGCACATTTCCAAACAGTCCATGCTGCACAAAGTGCTTAACAATGTCACAGACCCAGCTCTGGAGGACTCGGGGTCCGTGAGCAGTGTGGACTGTTGTTGTTGTTGTTGTTTTATGTGTATGTGTGTGCACTGTTCCGCTGTCTGGGGGTGTTGTTCCATGTGTCTATGTATAGGGAGGTGTGTGTGTGTGTGTGTGGTTGTGGCTGTGGCCAGGAGGCCAGGCTACAGGCACCGTCAGGGCTGTGAATGACCGGCCACGCCCAAGGAGGATGCCACACACCTGCAGCGGATCAGCGTCGGCGGAGGGAGCTACTTAATGGTGTGGTGAAGCCTCCATCGACGCGGGATCATTGCATGAGACTCCACGTTAGTCTTCAGCTTAAAGTAAGTGTGTATATGCGCGCAGTTGTAAAGTGTCCTGACGGCTGCTTCTGTTGTTTCCCCAGAAGAAGTGTGGAGCTACAACAAATAAGTAGATGAAATATGTCAATAAAAAAAGCTAAAACAACAACTAAGGCTGCTAAAAACCAAGATGTTTAGGTCAAAGTGTGTTAAAAGCGTTAAAAAATGTGTCTTTAGTAACGACTTTAAATTTTCGAGCGTTTGTGCAGATCTAAGATTTGGCGAAAGATTATTCCAAAGTGTGGGAACTGCCACAGAGAAGGCTCTGTCACCACAAGACTTAAGTTTAGTACATGGAATGGATAACAATAGTCTTGAATTGGACCTCATGGTTTTCTCTGGATCATAAATAAATAGGTGCTCAGACAGGTAAGAAGTGGCTCGACTGTTAAATGACTTAAAAACAAAAGTAAGAGTTTAAATTGGATCCTGTAAGGAATAGGGAGCCAGTGTAGAGAGGCCAAAACTGGGGTTATATGCTCCTTCTGTTTAGTGCCAGTTAGAAGATGAGCAGTTGCACTTTGGACCCTCTGGAGATGATAAAGTGAGGCCTGGTCAAACCAAAAGTACAAAGAATTGCCATAGTCCAGTCTGCAAGTAATGAAGAGATGAAATACACGTTCAAAGACATTAGCTGGAAGGTATGGCTTTACCTTGGCTAGCTGTCTCAAATGCAAAAAGCTGGATTGGATTACTGTGCTCACCTGCCTGCGCAGTTTGAAGGAACCATCAAGGTACACACCGAGGTTTTTAACATTTGTCTTACAATTGGAAGAAAATGGGCCCAGAGCACTGTTAATGTGATTAGAAACAAAGTTACCAAAAATGAAAGCTTCTGTTTGTTTTCATTTAATTTAAAAAAAATTTAAAGACATCCACGGTTTAATGTCATCAAGACAGCATAATAATAGCTGAAGTGAGTCTGCCCTTGCTTTTAAAGGCAGATAGACCCTTTTAGTCCATCAAATGATTCCAGCCGTGATAACAGAATAGGCAGAAAGGCTGCTGACAGGTCCAACAACAAGAGGGCAGCAGGGCTGCCAGAATCCAGAGTTAAAAGAATATCATTAAAAACCCCTGAAAGTGCCGTCTCAGTGATGTGTAGTGATTTAGAATAGAATTAGAATAGAATAGAATTCAACTTTATTGTCATTGCACACATCACAGGTACAGGGCAACGAAATGCAGTTTGCATCCATCAAGTGCTTTAACCGTGATATAGATATATTACAATATATATTAGCAATAATATAGATATGTAAGTATATTACAGAAACGGGTCTATTATGGTATGTTATAATGTACACGGTATGAAGTATGTTATGAATATTCTATAACTATAAGTATGTACAGGCTGTAGTGAGTACAAGCTATGTACAGGCTATGAACAGGATATAAATATGAAATAAAAACTATACAGAAATCTGAGATATACAGTTATACAGAAATGTGAACTATGCAAGTTATGAACAGTTGTAGGATTAAAAATTATCGTATGTACAGAATGATTATTTACACAGAACTATACAGTAGTGCAGTTAAGAACTGGATTAAAACTTATCAGAGATCTCATTAAGATCAAGGTGGGCCTGCAACTGTAAATGGACCACTTTCTCCTGAACTAGACATAGCAGTGGTGGACAAGCAGAGGAAGACAGCCAATGTTGATGTAGTGATATCAAATGACTGCAACATCAGGAAGAAGGAGCATCAGAAGATGAAGAAGTACGAAGGGCTCAGAGAAGAGCTCCAGAAGATGTGGAGGATGAAGGTAACAGTGGTCCCAGTAGTAATCGGTGCACTCGGTGTAGTGACCCCCAAGCTAGGCGAGTGGCCCCAGCAGATCCCAGGAACAACATCAGAGTTCTCTGTCCAGAAGAGCGCAGTTTGATTTGATACTGATATTGAAACAGTTTGTCTTTTCAATCAGGTTACAGTTGTTGGGTTCATTCTTAGTTGCACTGTAGCATGACACAATTAAAAGCTACACTTTAGCTATTAGCAATGACTAATAGCCGCTCATTTTACTAGACTCCTTGAACCTCTCCTTTCCCTATTATGTCCCTCCATTTAATTTCTTACTGTGTTAATTTAACCTCTCCTGTGTCCCTTCTCATGCAGTTATCCTCGCTGTCACAGGAGGCTGTTGCTGCTACCACCAGCCCTCTGGCTTATGTTCCTTCCTGATATTCAAATAATACCCTCTACTTTTACCAATTATTGTCTGTTAATATAATAGTGTACTATGCTGTGGCTGGTTTTACTGCTGTACATCAGCTCTTCAGTTAAAATATTTTCAACACCTTTTTTCAGGACAATAATTTCACTTGGACAATGGAGTTATCTGTAGGATTCATGATTATGCTTTTCATTTATACACCTTAAACAGGTATGTTAAGTTTGTTAAGGTACAGTAAGGTTTGTCCAAGAGATCAAACTGGGTAAATGTTATTTTGGTCTTTTAAAATATATGAGATGCCAATCATTTGATTCAGGTATCTTAACCCAAGGTGAGATCTAAAAGCTAAAAACCAAGGTCAGATCTAAAACCTGTATGACACAATCTAAGCAATCTAAGTGCTTTCTATGTACCATTCACATACATTCATACTCTGATGAACAGGGGCAGATCTAGAGACAGTATTTAGTAAAAAGCATGACTTATATATATTATCATAACTCTGGATTTACTGGCCTGTAATTAGAATTTAAGAACTTTGAAGTCCGAACTTTCAATATGGGCTGAAACAGAGACTCGGTGTGGCTGCAGCTTGTTGCTATGTCAGCTTACATCAGTCATGTGATTTGGAGGTGCAGCGTGTCCGTGGACCACAGAGGGTTAATAACACTCACCTTCCTTCCATTTCCAGAGTGTAACATCCAACTACCTGTGTAAAAAGCAAAATTCCCATGGTGTTGTTCAAAATGTGCTCTGGCACAATCATAAGCATCGCTTGCTACTGAAAACAAGAAAAAAGCCGGTCCTGCTATGGGCTGAACCATTTGTTAATAGTGGAGGGGGGGAACACTATGCAGTATATTCAGTTTTAGCATTTATATTCACTGTTGACTGTAACTACGCTCAAACTGTTAATGCTATCTTATTTTAATAAACAACACTGTCATATGCAAAACTGGGGTGGCACTTGGGGTGGCAAGGGATCATTTTAGGGTGGCACTTGCCACCCCATGCCACCCTTCTACAGGGAGTGCAGAATTATTAGGCAAGTTGTATTTTTGAGGAATAATTTTATTATTGAACAACAACCATGTTCTCAATGAACCCAAAAAACTCATTAATATCAAAGCTGAATGTTTTTGGAAGTAGTTTTTAGTTTGTTTTTAGTTTGAGCTATTTTAGGGGGATATCTGTGTGTGCAGGTGACTATTACTGTGCATAATTATTAGGCAACTTAACAAAAAACAAATATATACCCATTTTAATTATTTATTTTTACCAGTGAAACCAATATAACATCTCCACATTCACAAATATACATTTCTGACATTCAAAAACAAAACAAAAACAAATCAGCGACCAATATAGCCACCTTTCTTTGCAAGGACACTCAAAAGCCTGCCATCCATGGATTCTGTCAGTGTTTTGATCTGTTCACCATCAACATTGCGTGCAGCAGCAACCACAGCCTCCCAGACACTGTTCAGAGAGGTGTACTGTTTTCCCTCCTTGTAAATCTCACATTTGATGATGGACCACAGGTTCTCAATGGGGTTCAGATCAGGTGAACAAGGAGGCCATGTCATTAGTTTTTCTTCTTTTATACCCTTTCTTGCCAGCCACGCTGTGGAGTACTTGGACGCGTGTGATGGAGCATTGTCCTGCATGAAAATCATGTTTTTCTTGAAGGATGCAGACTTCTTCCTGTACCACTGCTTGAAGAAGGTGTCTTCCAGAAACTGGCAGTAGGACTGGGAGTTGAGCTTGACTCCATCCTCAACCCGAAAAGGCCCCACAAGCTCATCTTTGATGATACCAGCCCAAACCAGTACTCCACCTCCACCTTGCTGGCGTCTGAGTCGGACTGGAGCTCTCTGCCCTTTACCAATCCAGCCACGGGCCCATCCATCTGGCCCATCAAGACTCACTCTCATTTCATCAGTCCATAAAACCTTAGAAAAATCAGTCTTGAGATATTTCTTGGCCCAGTCTTGACGTTTCAGCTTGTGTGTCTTGTTCAGTGGTGGTCGTCTTTCAGCCTTTCTTACCTTGGCCGTGTCTCTGAGTATTGCACACCTTGTGCTTTTGGGCACTCCAGTGATGTTGCAGCTCTGAAATATGGCCAAACTGGTGGCAAGTGGCATCTTGGCAGCTGCACGCTTGACTTTTCTCAGTTCATGGGCAGTTATTTTGCGCCTTGGTTTTTCCACACGCTTCTTGCGACCCTGTTGACTATTTTGAATGAAACGCTTGATTGTTCGATGATCACGCTTCAGAAGCTTTGCAATTTTAAGACTGCTGCATCCCTCTGCAAGATATCTCACTATTTTTGACTTTTCTGAGCCTGTCAAGTCCTTCTTTTGACCCATTTTGCCAAAGGAAAGGAAGTTGCCTAATAATTATGCACACCTGATATAGGGTGTTGATGTCATTAGACCACACCCCTTCTCATTACAGAGATGCACATCACCTAATATGCTTAATTGGTAGTAGGCTTTCGAGCCTAGACAGCTTGGAGTGAGACAACATGCATGAAGAGGATGATGTGGACAAAATACTCATTTGCCTAATAATTCTGCACTCCCTGTAGATCCGCCCCTGCTGATGAATGAGAGTTTTTCTTGTGTATGCTGTTTTAATATGCAATTCATTTGAGAGCCATTTTTGTGAAATAAAATCTTTGAAGCCTGAGACTTGAAATTTCTGGTTGTTATGTTAACAACCAGAAATGTACATTTATTCACAGGTAAATTATTCACAGGTAAATTTATAAATGTAAATTTATTCACGTTTTGTTTATGTTATGAAACAGCCATACAAGTCACATTTAGGGACACACTTGGTTTTTTTTTTGCCCTTCCTGATATTCAAATATTAACTGTCAATAATCATCTTATTTCCTTGTCTCTGTTCACGTAATAGTACTACTATGCTTGGTTTGTTGACACTATTGTGCATCAGCTCCTCACATATGAAACATTTTTGTTTCTGCTATCATTTTCAGGACACTAATTTCACCTGGCAATGAAGCTATTTGTGGGATTCATGATTTTGCTTTTCACTTATGCAGCTTCAACCGGTACGTTGGGTTCTGCTTTCTGGTGGTCATTTTTTTGGTTTTATTGTTTTAAAATGGTCATATTGCTCATGTTTCTCTCTGTTTGACTTAAAATTATGATTTTGGTTAGTACAGTGTAAAGAAGAATCAAATCTAAAGTGAAACTTACACTGGATGTCATTCTGTGAGATCAACAGACAAAATTTGATAAAAGTGTCATTCATATTTTATTTTTTCTGTTCTAGCAGCTCCAATAAACATTGCTTCAGCATCAATAGAGAATGCAAGTAAGAGAATACTTTCTAAACCAAATGAAATGAAAGGATGATACCAGATGATAAGAAGTGCTTTCATTTATTCTTCCAGGTCCTCAAACGGGCATTTACCTTGACACTGGCATCATAGCTGGTATTGTCATTGTCACTGTGATTGTCTTTGCATTGATAGGAATGTCTGACCAGGAGCAGGCTGGTAAGTGTGAAATTTTCTCAAGTTAAATATTCAATTTGAGGCTTGGCAACATCATCTTTCATTTTCACTGTATGTGAGATTTTAATGCTACAGTTCAATATAAAACAGTATTCACTCTTTGCCTAACTTTGACTTCTTCATTCTTTTTAGATGAATGTGACAATTTAAATAAAGGTTGAATTTGCTGTTTCATGTGCATAGATTGACCAGAATGATTAAATCATGAAAAATCTTTATTGTTTTTAAGGCCACTCACCTGTGTGTGTGTGTGTGTGTGTGTGTGTGTGTGTGTGTGTGTGTGTAGGTACAACTACAAGTCAGGACACATTCTGTGCAGAATGTTGCAACGACTGCTGGAAATGTTGTAGAGGTTTTGTATCCTGTTGTTGTACTGAATCCCTCAACATAGCTTGTGACATATGCTGCTGTCTATTTTAAATGGAAAAATTCATCAACAATAACTGTTTCCCTCCTCCTTTGGATGCTGTACACACTACAGTTATTGTGAGTTGATTGCCTGGGCTCACCTTTCATTTCACAGAATACGAAGTGTTTATATATAAATAAAAACAATAACAATAATAATAACAATAACAATACATTGTATGTTAAGCACCTTTCAAAACACTCAAGGTCATCTTATGCAAAATAAGTAAATGATAAAATAATAGAAAAAAAATACCCACCCCTCTCTTTTCACATCAGAGATATCCCATATTCCCCTGCACTAGTTATATAGAGTATTTTCTTGTTTGTGTTTATTGAATATATCTGTACTATGTTGTTTTGTTGTTGTTGACAGTAGTCCTTTAATATTACACAAAGATAACTAGATTAAATATAAAATACAATCTAAATGATGATTTAATTCATTAAGGGAAAAAGAATCTTTCCAAACCTACCTGACGCTACATGAAGAATTCCACCCTTGTTAACACATCAACCACATTTCTTTGAAAGTTGTTTTCAGTATCTCAGCCCACACCCAGGCTTTTCATTGGCAGGTCTGATTACTCAAGAAATCATTTAAATAGAAGCTGTCTGAGAAATTGAAGTAGGCCAAAAGACGTCAAAAAGCATAGAATATCTGGCTATTAGTTGACATTGTAAAGCTGAGGCACATGTAGGTTAAGCAGAAGGTCAGTGATCTGAAACATGCCAGCAAGTCCATCGTTGAACCCCTCGGAAAAAAACAAGATGAATATTTTTAGAGTGGCTTAGTCTTAATTTACATCAGATTAAGATGCTTTGATTGGACCTTAAACATGCTGTTCATGCTCGAAAACCCTCCAATGTGGCTGCGTTCAAATAATTCGGCAAAAAAGAGAGAGCAAAGGTGGCAAAGCGCTTTGGTTTAATTTGTTACACAAGTAGGTTTGGTTAGTTTTTATGTTGGGTTTTTTTTTCATTAATAAATTAAATCATAACTTAAAAAAATATTCTACATAATCATGTTGTGTTTGTCTATTACTACAATTTGATTGATGATCTGAAAAATTTGCAAAACCTAATAAATCAGGAAGGGGCTGATCCCTTTTCACAGCACTGTATCTGCTGTATGTTTGTTCTTTCCCCTGTTTTCCTTTGAAAATACTCTCTCATTTGTTCATACATTTACAATATGCAGGTATTTTGAGATACCTGCATTTAACAAGTTCACTCAAGTCACCTGGACTTGCCCACTCATCTTCAGCGTGTTGCACCATCTCCATGCTGACAGCTGGTGGTATTACTGCAGTGGAATTAGGAAACTGCAACATAGTTTGTAACTAAAGGAACTTTAACTGAGCTAAAAACTGCTTAGCATGAAAGCTGTACTGTAGGTGTATTGTTTTTCACTGGATTTGAGTAGTCAGTTGACCTGCATATAACACATATTGTATAATTCACCTTCATTCATCTTAATAGTAGTTTATATTAGTTTATATACATTGATTTCAAACATATATGGTACGTACAATTTTTTGATGGTTCCCAGCTCTGAAAGTTATCAGGCCAGTGAATTGCTGTTAAAAAAATTGTGTTATTATGTAAATTTGTGCACATTTTCTACAAATGAATTGGCTGCAAACAACGATAGGTAACTCATTAATTATCAAAATTAGTATATATAAGGAAAAGGGGTCAGCAGGGAATTTATGTATTTATAGTTATGCTTAAAACAAGAATTACAAATCTATCTTCCTGCAGCAGTAAATGGAAACCACAAGATCAGTGGCAATGCAGTATGCAGATATAACTGCTAGATGGCATTAGAGTCTGACCAGAAAGAAAGCAGGAAGTTGTTAGTCACAGACGAAGCTGTAAATAAGGGAAAAGACATGAATCCACATATTTTACAGAAATAGGCTAAAGGTTGTGTGGTTCTTGTGTGACAAATTTAACTTTATAAAAGTATAAATAGTCTAAATACATTTAGAGGATTTCCAAATCCTCTAAATTACAGGAATTCAATGTTTTTTTTCTTTTTTGTAAAGTTGGTAAAAGTGGGATTAAAACTACTTATTATTACTATACCATTATTTGCTTTGACAAATTTAAGAAATGACTGGTGTCCACTTGTGACCAGTATTTTTAAATTGTTTGCTCTTACCCTATCAGCATTGTTGACATGATCATGTTTACTCCTCCACCCAAGATTGTTTCAGTTAAACACTCTAGAGTGGTGTTTTTAACCCAGTCCAGTTTATTCTCTGTGTGTACTCCAAGGTTTAGTCCTCCACTCTGTCCACGTCAACCCCCTGGATTTAAACAGGGGTCCCAGCTTTCCTGGTAGCAGTCAATTCTTCTGTCTTTGTCACATTGAGGTGCAGATTATTCTGCTGCTCCACATGAAACAGGAGTCCACCACAGCCCAGTACTCTGTCTCATTACCCTCACCCTCACCGATGCATCCAACCACCGCAGTGTCATCAGAAAACTTCTGAAGATGGCAGGTCTGTGTGCAGTGGCTGAAATCTGTGGTGTAATGGGTGAAGAGGAAGGTGTGCCACACTTCTGTGGGAGACGGCACATCTCAAATACCAGGAGAAACTCTCACTCACTGGGCTGACAGCGTCAGACCACAGCGAGGTTCAACTCAGGGTGTTAAACCCACAACCCGCAGAAAAAACACCAGAATGATCACAGCTGGACACAGTTTTTGTTCTCTAGTGCAACAACATCTGGGCTGTTCTGCTGGGTTCACAAGAATGAGCTACCACAGGAGGGTGGGAGTGTGTTTAGAGGGATGAGGGAACAATGGGGTTTTTAGCAGGTGTTTCAGTCATATTGGACAGTTACGAAAGTGCTTTGTGCAGCTGCCTGTTATAGATGAAGGAAGTGCAGATGGACTACACAATTATTGCTCATTTATGATGAATTTATGCTGAAACCTCTTCTTCAGCTGTTATCTATTCATGTGAATACCACAGCCTCTATGTGTGTTCACATGCTTATTAACAACAATTTTATGCTCTTCTGATATAAAATAAGTATAAAAAATTCAAATGATTCTATTTCCCAAACTATAATCACTCTGCATTATTTGTAATTGTTCCCCATGCTTAGAATTTATATTAACACAATGCTACATTCATACAGTTAATTAGTTCATTTTTAGCTGCAACTGACGATTATTTAAGTATATTAATCCTATAAATCCTTTCCTTTATTTGAATATTTGATTTTCTGAAATATTTTTTAAAAAAAAGGTCTATTACAATTCCTGTTAAAATTTCTTACAGTCCAAGATGATCTCATTACACTTTTCAGTTATCTGGAGAACGGTCAAAAATCCACAGATTTCATAATAAATCTGCATCTAACGCACAGAGAAGCGAACGAGCAACACACGGGGCTTTATGCACAGGCAACCCCACTTTTATGCTCGGTGTGTCGCTTGTTTAAACACGTTCTCACTCCCGAGGCTTGCGTTGCGTGCCTCCCGTGACAAGTTTGACATTACTCTCAGCGGTGCTATGTCAGGTCTCTGTGGCACGTCGTCGGGTCGTGCACTCCTTGATTTTTGTAACTTCTACAGCTGAGTTGAAGACACGAGTGTACGATCGTGTTGGTTTTTACCACTATTTTATTGATATTCCAGCGCAGAACCTCAGACATATATATACAGACACACAACTGTTTGTCAAGGTTTTTTTCTTTTCTTTTCTTTTCTTTTTTTTGCAAAGTTCTTTCCACAAACTAACATTTTCGCTTTCGGTTTTGACTTCTCATCAGCTCGTTTGGTGCGATTTTGTTTAAGTGGCGACACCTACCGATAATACGCCTTCTTGAGCCTGAACGGCGGGTATACGTAAATATGACTGGATCTGTGTGATGATGTTATTACTATTGCCTCCCACAGAAGTGTGGCACTCTCCGCTTGCCATAGTCGCTCCGAGTGGAGGCGCAGCAGGACAGCGCCCACATTTTCCTCTTTTTCCTGAAGGTACGCGACTATATTCCTCTGCTTTTATCAATACAGGGCTAATCTCTTTAGCTTATAGTGTGACGGGATACGGGTCATTCCATGTATATGTGGAATATGTAATAGAGTGGAGAGACCGTCTCAATGTAATAAAGAATTAAAAGAAGGACTGCTGTGTGGACGTTGTCTAATTTACCATAATCAGGCTCACTCACTGTGTCTCTCACTGACACAGTGATCTGAATGGTAGTATTTACTGTCATCCTATTGCTGGCTGCCTGGCAATGGATTGAAAACCTACTTGGCTTCCTACCCTGGCTTTTTGCACAGCATTGAATGCTGTGTCACAGTATAATGTGTCACAGCCACATAAACAATCACATTTCTTATGTGCTTCTTACAGTTCAGAGCTGCACAGCCCAAGATTACTTATTGTAATTATACAGAAAACATCCAGTAAGTCCAGAATAAGTAAGTGACTCACTGGCTTTTAAATGGAAAGGAGAGTGAACTGAACACATCACTGGCTCTTGAATTATTATGATGGATTACATTTGCAGCTGAAATACATTACTGCTTTTGAATAGCTATTATATTTCATCTTGTTTTATGCAGCTTTTCTCCCTCTCTCTGATGTGAAAATGACCAAAGAAATACATTTATACAGACATGCAAATAAACAGAGCAGAACGTTCTTTGCTTCTATGTTTTAATGTAATATTCATATCATATCAAACACTCCAGCTTACCATAGGAAAATTAAACAATGTCAGTGTACAGACATCATTTTTAATACAAAGTATCTTCAAACCTGCATCCCATTTAGTTAACTGCATCTTCTTGTGTAAAGTAACAAAATGTAGTTAAATGTTTCTCATGATTTTTTTTTAAATATAAACAGAAGAATTGCTGTTTGAAGACCAAAAAAAAGGCCAACAGATTTACTTTTGCAAGTGCATCATTATTCATTTTGCTATACTGGTCCACTTGACAGTCACATTAGATCTTTATTAGGATTCTTTATTTTGAGTTATTATAATCAGAACAGACAAGACTGGTGGACAGAAAAGAAAAAGAAGAAAGAAAGAAAAGTTGAGGAGAAAGTTAACAGAGGGAGAGGAAGAGATAGAACTCTGCTTCACCACCTGATTAGAAAAAGCAAAAACAACAGCAGGGACGCTGCTGTTGTTTTTGCTTTGCATAGGTATTTAGTATTACCTATGCAAACAACATATGCATAGGTAACACTAAATAAGAAATATTAAATGTCACTGAGCAGCACAAGGTATAAATAATACATAATATGTTTAGAGGCATCAGTCGACTAAGTACAGTCAGTGCTCGGGTATGTCAGCCAGTACAACAGAACACCATAGCTCATTTACTGCTTAACCAAATTTGTGGATTGCCAGTTGCGCTGAGTTCCAGCTGTTTGAGCCAGTCCATTTCCTCCTTTAGTCCAGAGTGTAGGTCGCCCCCAAGAACGGGTGAGCAATCTAGGTTTTCAATGAGTGCAGTTAAAAAAAGCATGGATAAACATGTGATGTTTGATAGTGTTCATGAAGAAGTATAGAAATGTCCAAAAGGAGTTACACTGTGTTTCTGGATCTGGAGAAAGAATATGATAACGTGCCTAGAAAGTGTTACTATAGGAAATCAACACTGGCAGAGAAGTATGTGAGGTTGCAGCTGGTAATTGTGTAAACACACAATAACCTGACTGATGCTGTGCTGTGATTCTGTTGTGGACCATCTGGCAAGATATTGAAAACAACAGCCTGTCGTACTCCCTGCAACGCTGGCATTCTGATATACTGGACGAGATTAAACATGCGTCACTCATTCTTCTTTTAGTTTAGACATGTGCAGCTCAAGATTGCTTATCATAGTCACACAGATGACACCCACACTTGGAAAAATAACTAGATGATTATGTTCCCTTAGATTCACTCAAAAAGTTTATAACATGTAATCGAAGCATTTCCTCCACCTAAAGTGAACCATGACTAATTGTTCATTGTATTTTATAACTGGGAAAAAGAACTCAAATGCAACTCACAAAGCAACAGGTTATTTACACATTAAACTCCAGCAGGTCAGACTACTTCAATGATCAAAGATCTTCCATTTCCAAAAAACTAGTGCAATGCTTCTAGAAAAGGGAGAACTGAATATTTAATGAACAAATATACGAATTAGATTTTTTTGTTTTTGTTTGACTCACCAAGAATCAGGAAGTGAAAATGAGTCTTCATTCTGCAGAATGAGAAGTGTCTGTTAAGTTCTGCTAGTAATAAGTTTGTATTTGTTTTTTATCTCATCAGAGTGACATTTAGACAGACACATATTTTGCAGCTGCTTAGATAACTGTTACTTTTATGTGCCCACAATGCATATCACATTTCAACATGTAAATTAAAAGACCTTGATAGTGTGTGAGGGCATGTGTAAACTCTAAACTTCTATCGGGGGGATTAAAAATATTAGTGAAATGTGTTGTAGTCACAAAGTTGCTTAGTGTTTTCACCACAATGGTGGGTCATTGCCTAGTTACAGGACAAGCTATATGGTGTACATATAGCATGCTATACAGTAAGTCCTTTTCTACAAACCCTCAGAGGTGAAACAAGTTTAAACACTCTGAGGTTGGATTTGTTTTTATAATGTTTTTCCAGATATTCTAAGATGTGAAAGGTTGACTAGCATCCAAGCTAGACTGGTCTGACTAATGGGCCCTGCACCAAGAACATGGGGTAGACATATTTGTGTGGGCTGACTGTGTTATACAAATCTGTAATTGTGTTTTTCTCTTATTTGAATTTGCACTGCCTCGTTTCTGAACAGAGAACAGCTCAGCTGAAAAGTTTACACGACCAAGGAAGGAGGCCGAGTTGTGGTGATTTTTGCCCTTCATCTACAGGTAAGCTAACTACAATCAGTCACATGAAAATAAACGCCTCAATGCTTCACCATGTTGTTTGTGTGCTTTGCAGATATACAGATTTTGACAGTGATCAGTGCTGAATACTGCTTTCAGGTTTAAATTTTGTGGTTTGAATTTTAAACCAAAATTATTGGTCTGTTTAAACTACTTGTATGAAAAGTAATCTAATGTAATATGATGCATTATCATATATATGTATTTACAATAATTACATTACTTACATTTGTCAGAGACTCTAGTGATGACAGAATATTTTTGCATGTCAAATCCAAACATGCAAACATTGACTTCTAATGTGCTGATCAGGGTCAACCAGTCTGATTATATTATGTTTTAAGTTACCTTATTTGGCATTTCCTGTCTTTGACTGCAGTTCCTTTGAACAGGAAAGACTTTTAAACGGCCCTGCTAGCATGACGAATTTACTGAACACCATGAAGTCAGCAGTAGGATTATTAATTTTCCTTCTCAGTCATGATGCCTCAACAGGTACGTTATATGTCTTTATTATGTAATAACACAAACTTGATCTAAGGTTAACTATTCCAGGTATTACATTTCAAAGCATGCAACTGGTCGAATTTACTTATTTCCTCTGTTCTCAGTAAGTCATTTTTTTCTGTTTTATTTAAAATGGTCATATATAAATTCTGATTCTGGTTAGTACAGTGTATAGAAGTATCATATCTAAAGTGAATGTTACACTGGATGTGATTTGGTGAGATCAAGTGATATTTGACAAAAAATTAATTCATATTTTATTTTTCTCAATTTTCCAGCAGCTCCAATAAACATTGCTTCAGCAACAGAGAATGCAAGTAAGAGAATACTTTACCATTTACCATTTCACTTATCTGGTTATATTCTAAGGATGATACCAGATGATAAGAAAGGAACTTGGCACAAATGAGCAAAACAGGTTTAATTTTAGCACTTAGAACATAAAATATTTCAAGCATAGTTTTACATCAGAAAATATTATTTACAACAGTAAGTACTTTCATTTTATAAACATGTTTTTACAGCCAATGCTTTCCTTTATTCTTCCAGGTCCTCAAACAGGCATTTACCTTGACATTGGCATCATAGCTGGCATTGTCATGGTCACTGTGATTGTCTTTGCCTTGATAGGAATGTCTGACCAGGAACAAGATGGTAAGTGTATTTTGTTTTTTTAAACACACATTTGAGAGTTGACAACATCATCTTTCATATTCACTGTAAGCGAGATTTTAATGCTAGAGTTCAACGTTATAAAAAAACAATATTCCCTCTTTGACTAACTTTGACTTCATTTACTCTTTTTAGACGAACGTGTCAAGTTAAATAAAGGTGAGTATTCTTGACTTTGCTGTTGATATAAACTAGTGTGCAAACTAGGTTAAAGTGGGTAATATGCATTGACCAGAATTATTAAATTATTAAAACTGTTTATTGTTTTGGGGGGCACTGATATGTGTGTGTCTGTGTATGTGTGTGCAGGTACAACTTCAAGCCAGGAAACACGCTGTACAAAATGTTGCAACAAATATTCTGAATATTGTTGCAGTCTTTTATCCTGTTGTTGTTCAGGTTGTGCTGAATCGCTTTCCAAAGCTTGTGACATATGCTGCATGTCTCTAGGTTATGGATGTATGGTACCTTTATAAAGTATCCTTTGAATATTCTATACATCATTTTTACTGTTATACAGCTATCCATGCTCATGAAAGTATCTGAATATGTTTTGATATGACCTTTCTACTCAGTAAACGGACAACATTGCTTTACAGTGCAAGCTGCTTCCCTTCGTCCAGATGGACTGCTATTGCGTGCTATTGTTTACACTCTGCAAGCCTTTGGAGCATAGTTACTGATGGAAAAATATGTTATGCAATGTACTAATTAGTGTGAGCAGTGTGATAGTCAAGAGCACACTCAGTACAGCAGTACAGTTGCTGGATGAAAGTATGCCTGCTTGCAAAAAACGCATTATCAGTTCATAGAAGGACACTTATAAGTGTTCTTGTGAAAAGCCAGTAGAAGCAAGAGTGTTATTGTGTGGCAGTTTTAAGGCAAAGGAGGGTGAGACTGATAAAATGTAATAAAAAGCTCATTGGGAACTTCCCCTTTTGAGCACTTGCATTTGAGGTACTAGAGTCTGGGACTCCTTAAAAAGAAAGACGTCCTCCAAAAAAGCTGTTTGAGGATGTAGAGGTGACTGGGAGAGAGATGAGCTCCATAAACCAGAGGAGCGAATGGTGGGAGTCCGGGACTCTGACTTTTCTAGTCCGGGACTAGAGGGCAGCTTGTACACGTTAAAAGCAAAAGTAATAATAATAAATTGTTGTTGTTGGGCAAAGAGGTTTTCCAAAGGAAGCTAGATGTAAGGAAATACGAAAACCTAGTAAACCAAATACGAACTAAGGAATTACGCAAGTCAAAAGACAAAAGGAATTTATGGTGAGAGAAAGGGACAGTGAAGACTACTTTAACTGCAGTTGTCACGCACATTGGGCACGAGCTTCCTTAGGAAAGAACAAAAGAGGGGGAAGTAAACCTGGCAAAGAAGGGAGGAAGACTTGCTTATATGACCAGGGACTGTTAGCAGATGCAGGAGGCGAGAAAAAATAAATGATCTGCTGAGCCAATTTGAAAGACATTTTACACATGGAGGATAATATACCACATGTGACCCTAAACACTGGGGGAAAAGACATAATATTACTCTGTGATAGTGGAATCACACGGGCAGTAATCTAAATGCTATCTAATGTTATCTAAAGAAAATGGGTAAAAAACAACTGTGAAAATGGGGAGTCTGAAGAAACAAACTGTGAGTGCTGGCGTCTGTTGCTCATCCTTAGGCCCTGTAAATTTGCAGGGGAGAAATTTAATGACTAAACTAGGAACAGAACCAGTAAAAATAATCCCCTAAACATTTTAAAGCCCTCACCGTAAAAACAGCACCCACTAAAAAAAAAGAAAAGAAAGGGTGAGCAGAGATGTATCTAAATTCCACGCATGGACCCAAAGAATCATGGAGCTGGAGAACAGAGAGTATGATGTAACAGCAGTAGCTGAAGTGAAAAGCATTTAGGATGAGCATATCGAAAATCCTAACAAGAAGAGATGTGTTACTGAGTTAATTATATGCATGTATATGTGTATATTCTTTAAATTGTTTTGTGTGTTGTGTCATGTTATAATTTGGGGCATAACTGGATAAACAGGAGGGAAATGATGGAAAAAATGTGTTACGCAATGTACTAATTAGTGTGAGTTGTATGATAGTCAAGGCCACAGTCAGTACACTTAATGCCTATAAGCATGCCTGGTTACCAAAAAAAGTATTACAGTATCTGCTTATTAAACGACAGATGCTTATAACTGTTCTTGTGAGAAGCCTGTAAAAGGAAAAGTGTTGTTGTGTGACAGTTTTACGACAAAGGAGGTTGGGACTGATAATAATGTAATAAAGCTCACTGGGGACTTCCACCTTTGAGCACTTGCATGAAACCTTGTATTTGATGCTTTTGCTCCTTTGCGAGAATAAAAGCTCCAGTTTTTGACTGTTGTTCATATTTGTTAATTTTTATTCTGACACTTGCCCTGAATCATTCTTGAACTTCTACAAGGCTGAAACTCTGAAGGTAGTGATGACTCACTCAAAACAAGTGCTGAGGTAAACCAACAATTTTAAATGAACACTACAACAGAACTTGTGTTTACTTCATCTGAAATAATGTTAAACTAAAAAAACAAAAAAACAAAATGACTTTTAAGTGCTGGTGAAAAAAATTTACTGAAATTTTTTTGAATAGAAATTGGAATTTTAACTGATTAAATATGCTAAAATGTTAATAATATGGGTGAATGCTCAATGTTTCATTGCCAGGTAGCTTCAAACCTGCAGTTGTCATCGGGGTTTCACGTCGTTTCTCCTTTGTGGAAACATTTTGTCTGCATCAGTTCTGCTCGTGGGTCAACTACTTATTCCAACAAACTTGTCCCTTAAATTGCTGTTTTGGGTTTTGTGTGTGTGTGTGTGTGTGTGTGTGTGTGTGTGTGTGTGTGTTTTAATAACTACATAAACTCCTCATATGCATTCAAATTGCCTTCCTTGCAACAACATCATCTACACACTTACAAATGCTCTTCAACATGACAACACAGAGCAGTGTTACCTTCACTATCCAAACACACACACTGACACAGTGACCTAAATCTTGGTATTATCTGTCATTCTATTGTGGCTGTCTGACAATGCGCTGAAAACCTACTTGCCTGTCTACCCTACTTTTCGGATTTAACTCCCAGCGATAATTTTCATTTTGGTTAGGATGACAAACACTTGCTTTTTGGATACAGTGAACCTGATGAACCATGTATCACTGACAATGTTGGGCAAGTTACTTTGAAAAAGTAATACGTTACAGTTACTAGTTACTTCTTCAAAAAAGTAAATGAGTTAAAATATTGGAAAAGTTACTAATTACTAGGAAAAGTAACTATTGTGTTACATTACAAAAATAGTTTAACCCCCTGGGGTCGAGGGTATAATTGTCAGGTTTTGACTACTTTTGATTTTATCTCTACATTTCACCTTGTTAAGAGATTTTCAAATGTTTCAAGTATTATTCCCACTGCCATTTGTACGTTATTGAAAGTTTATCTTTAATTTTAGTGTTAATAGTTGTTTACCCATTTATTCTTTCCATTTAATCGTATTTTATGATTTTACTGTTTCGCTGAAGTGAAGCTTAAATGAAAGACAAAAGCATAGTGTTCTCAGATATGATTCACCCAGTATATTTCCTCTGCACCTGGTTCTCTACGAGCCGTTTCACTCCCAGGAAGGGGAGAGCAGGACGTTCTTATCTATACACTCCCAAATACAAAGAGGGGCCCATTCTTCAGAATCACACACACACACTCTGAGATCATAAACTTCACACACACACACATACTCTGAAACGCTATAAATAAAGAACTGCCACATACGCTGGTTGTGAGCCTGAGACAGCAGCGCTCACCCAGCGTGCGCACGTTGTTACCATCTAAACTGTCTTGAGTGTCTTTATTTCGCCTGAAGAATGTCTTGTTTAAATATTTACTCCTTACATTTATTTGGTCCTTCGAACCAACAGAGTGACCTCGTCGTTTCCTGGATTCGTGAACCCACGCTGCAAAGTCTGTCATGACAGCCTGTTTCTAGTGAAACAGTAAAGACCAACTACGTGAATTCGCCGTTGGCCAGCGTTTTTACCAAGAGGTCCACGATCCCAGGGAGCGAGGAGGATTCTCTCTGACCGGCATTTTCATCCGAACCAGGTGAATATAAACACTCAAGAACACATTGCGGCTAAAATCGTTTTTTAGATTGACACGGTTCTTAAAAGACTCGTCCTTTAAGGACTGGAGGTCAGGGATCTCACTCTCACGAGTGAAAGGACTCGCCTGTAAGACGGAGTTTCACGGTCCTGTGTGGGGTCACTCCGCAGTTTAAAAGGTTGGAAGTCAGGGATCTCACTCTCACGAGTGAATGAAAATAAAGGGATCTCACTCTCACGAGTGAATGAAAATAAAGGGATCTCACTCTCACGAGTGAATGAAATAAAGGGATCTCACTCTCACGAGTGAATGAAAATAAAGGGATCTCACTCTCACGAGTGAATGAAAATAAAGGGATCTCACTCTCACGAGTGAATGAAAATAAAGGGATCTCACTCTCACGAGTGAATGAAAATAAAGAACGTGTCAATTAAAATAGGATTGTAGTACCGCGTGTGAAGTTTATGTGTTGTTGAAGAGTGAGTGACCTTTTGAATAGAAACAACAGGTTTCTGCACCACTCTTACTGTTTCCTGTGTTGACCGATGTACTGGTGAGAAGGGGTCAAAGGTTGCGCTTCAACGCATAAAATTAAGGCCGCCCTGGGTCTAGACCAGGGTAGAAGGCTGCCTTAATAACCTCCCCCGACTCTAATATCAGCGAAGGTCACACAGAGTGTATGTTGGCAGTATTAATAAATAAAAGCAAAACAAGGTGTTTCCAAATACAATAAATCAAAATAAATTATAAGCAATTTACAATAAAATATTATTGATAACTCTAAGCCCAAAAAATGGGAAATAAACCCGCAAAGCCTGAATTGACTGCAGATGAACTATGGTTAGAAAAGAAATGCCCCAGTGCAGGACAAATAAGCACAAACAGATGGAGAAATCCTAAAGAGACCTAAATGTCCCACGTGGGAGGGAAAATGTATAACTAAATTATAAGAAACCCTCCAAGCAGAAATAAATACTGAAAAGGATGCTAAAAAGAAAACAATGCGTACACAAGAGGTGTAATGTTTTAAAGCATGGAAAGAGGAATGAAGTGGAATAAACAAAAGGTTAAATTAAAATAGAGCTTATTTAATGTATTCAAATTGATAATAGAAGGATAACAACCTGTAAACTGGTATTAACAATGAAATATAGTTGGCAGGACGACCGTGCCTAGAATGGATAGAATGCATGAAACCAGATAACTCACACAAACACATATTAAATGAAATAGAGAGATGCATAAGGTATATTAAGGTTGTGTCATTGTTCAGCCAAAGAAAGTGTGTGAAAAGGAAAATGTCTCCAGCTTGGGAAAGGGTGAGACTGCAGCTCACCCTCAGCCCTTGGTGGACACAAATAAAATATTGTAATATACTATTGCTGTTATATAAAAGATAATAACATTAATAATGAAATAATATTAAATATGAAGAGGCACCTCAGTCAGTTGTGATGTGAGGTGGATAATTGTTAAAAGTAATCTGTATCAAGCTTAAGGTTTGCTCAAATTCAGTATAATGACATATGAGATGAAGAAAATAAAGAAAATATGTAAACTAATTAAGTGCATAGAGACACTTGACCCGCTTGTAAACCTGTCATCCTAGATGAGATTTTGTTAAGATGAAGAGCAAACCTATACTACCAAGCTAATGAGCAAGATACACACTTTTTATTTTGTATTAATTTCTTTTGTTTTTCAGAGCAGAAGCTGCATGATATTAAAAGCTCACACATGCAGCAGTCTGTGATCTCAGTTTTTTCTCTCACACTTCTGCTTTGTTTCTGACAGCAGTTCTTTTTCTTTTTGTGTCCCAACTCGTGTGTAAGGCCTTCATGCCATCAGCAACTTGTTTTTGTTTGTTTGTTTTGTTGGTTTGAAAAACAAATCTGTGATCATACTTGAGGATCACAGTGACACGAAATTATTAGGCACATGATTTACTGATGCCTAGTTTTAGAGCTGTGAGCTACGAGCTGTAAGCAATGCAAAGTTTTTCCCAACTTAGAAGTTTGACGTATGTAACATGTATGAGATATATGAATTATTTTAAAACGAAATAGAAATTGTCCAAAATGCCTTAAGAAAATATGTAGTGCTGTATCTACAGAGAAAAAAGGAAGAAGACGCATTCAGTAACTTGGAAATAGCCTTTCTACTTGCATGTAGATGGAAGTGCAGGTTGCATGAAAGCTGTTTTAACACAGGCATTTGGAGAAAAACAACGTCTGCTTGCATTTTACTTCTGCAAATTAGACTCTGTTGTGTGCAGGCCGGTGTAGCTGCAGCAGAGGCAGTAAAAGGTCAGCTGACATTGTTTTAGGACACACTTTAATCATCAAAGTGCCCCATGCTGTGACTTCTGAAACAGCTCTCTTCATGCAACTTCATGCTTGATGATGATAATTTCGGAGCCAGCTGAGAGCTGGGTTGAGAGCGATGCTTTGTTTTAAGTGACAAAGCAGAAAAGTTAAACTTAGTTTGTTTTTGTTTGTTTGTTTGTTTTTTAATACGAGAGAATGGTAATGGATAAGAAGTGATATTTTGTTTAAGTGTTGAAGAAAGCTAAATACTGCAACATACGTCTAGTGCATGATCTGCGAGCAATGAATGGATCATCTTATTTATCTTTAAATAAACTCCGATTATGGAGACCTGAGTCACATATTTAGGGTACACCCTTAGGTGAAGGCAGAAAGCTACTAAACAAAGAAAAGAAGCTATATACAATGCGCGATAGCCACAAGACTAAGCATTCACATTCTTTCTGACTCTTAATGAGCCTGAGTTATGACCTTGGCTCCCTATTTTTCTGCCTCCACCAGAGATGGGAGTGAAGCTCCCGTGGAATGTGCTCTGTTCTCCTTACTGCATCTATAAAAATAGCATTCAGTAACTTGGATATAACCTTTCTACTTACATTTAGGTGGAAGTGCAGACTAGATGAGAACAGTTAAATTCAACAAAGAGTTCGATTACTCTGGAGAAACGGGAAATGTGTCTGTAACAGGAAAACGTGTAACAGGAACTACATGCCCATACAAAGGAGCTGACTGTGTCAAGACGCAGACAGACAGAGAGACACAGAGACAGCCAATATGTTTACTCTAACTGTTTTAATAGTTTTGCAATTTTCATTAGTTTTATTTTTCTTTAGTTATGACTTAAGATTTTAAAACTAAACACATTTTTGCTACAAAATCAGTTAATTTTGTGACCACTCATTGCAGTTTTAGATAGTTTTACTTTTGTTTTTATTTTTATTTCTGTTAATGAAAGAATATTTTTTTTTATTTTTATTTTTTATTTTTTGACTTCTAGTTTTGTTTTTTCGTTGGTTTGACTTATCAATGATGAATTTGATCTGCAGTACGCCATTTTGAAAATATGGCATGACAGAGGGCGACAATTTTGCAGACCAAGCAGCAAAATCAGTAGCAGTACAAACAGTAGACGCACTTATGGTGACAACACCTCTATGCAAATTCCACTGGATATCTTGAGAAATGAACCACACATTTGTGCCATTACTAGAGCGAAAGAAATGGATGAGGTGCGGAGCAATTCTACAGGATGATCTGATCATATGTGATGGGAAACCGTTACAACCGAAGTCTTTATACAAAAACAGTAGCTCTTGTGACACATGAAGTTGTTCATGTGTCAACAGGAGGGAGTCTAATTAGTTAAAAACACTAGTTAAAGACACTTCTATACATTAAATTTCAAACAAGTCAATAAGAGAAACAACTCTAGCAGAGTGGATGACAAAGTTGCTGGAAAACAGAGAAATAGTTTTGAACAATCAACTGCCGAGTGATTCTCTTCCAGTTTCTTGCAGGTTGAAAAAGGGTTGAACCAATCCAAGAACCACAATCTCCCGAATAGAAAAGTGAGCAGTAAAGTCTAGACTGCAGACCGCTCTAACCTCTGGTGTTCACTCGGTGGGGAGAAGGGCTATCAGTGGCAACACTGAGACACTCGCTCCTCTTGCTGGGTGTCTACTCATTGGAGGCCAAGGGTGTGTCCACGGTCGAGAAGAGGAGAAACGCTCACAGAGGGAGACCTGATGGAGATGGAAATACTAAATGCAAACCAGGATGCCCCTGAGGGTGAGAAACCGCACAGACGACGTCGATGCTGGACAAGAGGATGCCAACTGACCACTGTCACAACGATGTGTTCCATGCTCGTGTTCACAGTATTCTTATCACTGGCCCTGGTAGGCATGAACACGGCCTGCACCAGCAACCCATGTGACCCACACTGCCCGAGGATTTACCGGCAGGCTCCAAATGTGACGTGTCCTGAAAGGGGAACCATTTTTAAGCTGCAGCCTATGCCCAGAAGAACGCGCAGCGCAACGAGAAACAAAGAAGTGGAGAACAATGCTGGACCTTCATACCTAACAACACTGCAGCTGACGGCAGTCTGACCAGAGCCCTGGAAAGACTGAAGACCCTGAATGAGAGAATGAAAGAACATTCTGGAGTGGACACTTCCATGTGGGACAGCTGGATGGACATGTTTGGAAAGTACCGCAGCCTAGTGTCATCAATCCTAGTGTCAATAGCTGTTTTTGCAGCCATATTGACCCTATGTGGCTGTTGTTGTATTCCCTGCATAAGATCCATGATCAACAGACTGATAGCCACAGCTATTACACCGGACCCTGTCGGCCAAAAAGAAATTATGACACTGCTGGAGCACGCCGACACTGACTCAAACACCGACGACGAAGATGAAGAAACAACCTGTAACTAAAAGGAAAAAGACACTCCTGTTAATAATGAAGCAACAGTTAAAAATGCACTGTCCAGAGACTGTATGCTGATAAAAGTTAAAATGTGTAAAAACAAATTAACAACAGGAGGGATATGTTAAGAGATTTTCAAATGTTTCAAGTATTATTCCCACTGCCATTTGTACGTTGTTGAAAGTTTATCTTTAATTTTAGTGTTAATAGTTGTTTACCCATTTATTCTTTCCATTTAATCGTATTTTATGATTTTACTGTTTCGCTGAAGTGAAGCTTAAATGAAAGACAAAAGCATAGTGTTCTCAGATATGATTCACCCAGTATATTTCCTCTGCACCTGGTTCTCTACGAGCCGTTTCACTCCCAGGAAGGGGAGAGCAGGACGTTCTTATCTATACACTCCCAAATACAAAGAGGGGCCCATTCTTCAGAATCACACACACACACTCTGAGATCATAAACTTCACACACACACACATACTCTGAAACGCTATAAATAAAGAACTGCCACATACGCTGGTTGTGAGCCTGAGACAGCAGCGCTCACCCAGCGTGCGCACGTTGTTACCATCTAAACTGTCTTGAGTGTCTTTATTTCGCCTGAAGAATGTCTTGTTTAAATATTTACTCCTTACACACCTTTAAAAACTATTGCAACGGATTGCTGCTCACATGGACCATAACACATAACTTTTTGATCTCATCCTCTATGTGCAACTCAAGATTTTTTATTAGTCACATAGACAACATCCAGACTTCTAAAAGTTGCTTTATTACTCAGTGACCGAGTTGTTCAACTAGTTCTTAGCATGCAAGCGCTTCATTTTCTTACTTCACAACTGAGACATGACGATAAGTCCATTATATTTTCTAATTGTGAGCGACAACTCAAACACAGCTAACAAAGCAACAGCTTATTAAGGTGTTTATCTCCAGCAGGTCACACTACATCTCTGACTTTACATTTTGTGTTTCCGAAAAAGACTGCAGACACTTTAAAAAGCGAGTTTGAAGCTTCAAACAGAAGACAACAGTAAAAATCACTAGTTCTTGAATCTTTATGTTGGGTTATAGTCATGGCTTATTATAGTTAATCTTCTTTTAATTATCCACATTTCGGGGTTTAATTTTTTTTTTCATTATTTTTTTCCCATGACAAACGAAATATACTAAACTGTGAAGAACGTGGGTGCATGCTCATTGCAACATATCTTTAAACCTGCAGTTGCCATGAGGGTTTTGTCCCATTTAATAAATGGCTGTTGCTTGTGTAAAGATATTTAAAAAAAAATCAGAAGTAGTCAATATGCAATATTTAAATATATGAATGTAATTTTCTATGTTTGCCTCACCAAGGATTACAAAGGCAAAGGGAGTCTTCATTCTTCAGATTGAAGTGTGTCTGTCTTTTCTTTTGGGATTATCTGCATAGACTAAAAGACTAGCTACTAATTTATTAACATATTTTAACACTGTAATACATTTTGCAGTGTTGCAAAAATACAGAGCTCCTGCATAACAAGAGCAGCAATAGAACAAAACTGAAAATTGGGAAATAAGAAGAATCTGTAGTTCTCTTTTCTGTCTTCATAGAAAGACCACTACAGATTTGCTGTTTGCTGTAAGAGTATAGAGAAGGTCAGGAGGAGCTGTACAGAGAAAGCGTCTGAAAGAGTGCTGATAGAGCAGGGTGGGCAAACGTTTTGGCTCAGGGGCCACACTGAGTTTTAAAATGTAAAAAATGGGCCAGACCAGCACCAGATGCATACATATCAAACAAAAACATTAAGAAGGCATTATAATTTTAATACTTGCATCCACTTTTAGTGGGAACAGTGTTGCTGATCACCCTTTTTTGTCTGAGCATTGAATTCTGGTGTTAGTTTTGTTGAGGCAATTCTCAGAACAGATCTGAGGTGTTCATCACTCAACTGGGATCTGTGGGATGCTTTGTTGTTGTTCATCACACTAAAAGTCTGTTTACATACATACGTAGAGCCAAACAACACCAGCATCCTCTTTGTTTAAGATAGTTGAACTTCTCCTTTAAGTCACATTGAAGATCAGTCAGTTCCAACTGCAACTCCTGTGGCGCTGTTTTTGGTCTTGTGTGACGGGACATGACACCAGCTGAAGTGACTTTTCAATTTTCCCAAAATCAGAGAACTGATGGCAGAATTCTCCATGCAGGTCATTCAGTGATTTCCTGTATTTTTTCACAGGTTGAGGTGCCTGTTTCAGCATAGCCAGTGTGGGGAAATGAGCGAATAACTTATTTGACATTTGTTTTGAGAATAAAACAAGGTTGGTTTTAAAGGCCCTGATGTTTGTGTACATTTCATGCACAAACTGGTCTTTCCCTTGCAGCTTCACATTCAGCTCATTCATGTGTGTCAGTGTGTCCACAGCAAAAGCTAAATCACAAAGCCAATCTGTGTCACTCAGCCCAGGAAAATCACCATCTTTCTCAAGTAGCTCCAAAAATGAGACAATCTCCTTCCTGAGCTCCCACACTTGTTGACATGCTTTCCTCAAACTTAACCAACAGACATTGGAGTGGTAAAGCAAGTCCTGGTGATCAGCATCAAGAAACTTAATAAACTGACGATGCTGAATTCCCCTCACTTTAATAAAGTTAATGCATTTTACAACTGGCTTCACTACATGAGGGGTTGTCCTCTCTTACCCTGTGCTGGATTCTTTTAAGCAACTCGTCTTTTTTTCCCGTCAGATTTGGCGATCCATCTGTGGTTATGTTGGTGAGTGTACTCCAAGGTAGCTTGTGCCTCTTGATGACTTCTGACATGCTGTCATACAAGTCCTCTCCCCGTGTTTTCCCCTTTAGGGATTCCATGGCCAAAAGCTCATTCGTCACATATTCATACTCCAATGGATGCATCAGAGAGCAATTTGGGGTTAGTATATTGCCCAAGGATATTTGGCATGCAGTCTGGAGCAGCCAGGGATCGAACCACCAACCAGTGTAGCAGCTGCATTTGTAGAGAGCACCTGGTCACATGCTGCAGGACCTGCTAGAAATGAACTAAATGTACCCACACGTACACACACACACACACACACACACACACACACACACACACAGAATGACATATCCTCTCTCAATCTATTTATGTCTTTATCTCAACCACACACATACATCACATATTAGAAGCCAGGACATTTCGATTTCAAATGTTTTCATATTTTATATGTTCTGTTGTGTTTATCTTTTTTGTTAAAGTTTTCAGTTTTGTTCCAGTTTGCATAATAAATGTTTCTATTGATGAATCAGTTGCTTATTTGAAGTTTCACAAAAACATCCACACAAATCCCTCTTAAGGTTCCCTGATGGTCACATGACATAATATGATTGGCCAAAATACAAGAATTTCATGCACTGGTCTAGAATACTATAAAAATGTAAAATATCACTACTTTTCTTCAAAATGAAATGCTGACATTACAGAATGCATGGTTTTATAGTGCAGTGGTAGAGAGGAAAGAAAATGTGGTTTCAGAGGAAGCAAATGGCGCACTTTTGTCCATAATAAAAATTAACAATTTAACTCTTTAAACTGGGAAATAATTGAATGTTTAATCATTTTGAAAAGGTCTCTAATGTGTAAATTAAAAAACTAGTACTTTAAAACATTGGGGAAGATAAACCATGCATCACTGGTGCTTTTCATAGTTTAAAGCACCAGTGATGCTTTAAACTATAAACTATGTGCTTTTCATAGTTTTAAGACATGTAGAGATCAACACTGCTCATCATATGTCAACCAGAGTTGTTGAGAGTTTCACTACACTTCATATTTCCAAATGCACTTTTGGATTGTTTCATCAGACCTAGACTAAAAATGTCATGATGCTCTACAACATTTCTGTGCTGCAGGTAAACTCAGCCCTGTTGTTTTGTACACAGAAGTCGCCAACACACAGGTTGAAGGTAAATACACACACACACTTAGAGAAACATTGCTATGAACCTCAATATTTGTATTTTATGTGAATAATGCCACAATGTAGTTTCGTTCTGACATTACAAGAATTAAGCCTCTATAGAGGAAAATTATACGTCTGTGAAAAAGGTCAAACTGATGGTAACAAAAAAAAAAACAAAAAAACACTCCAAGCGAAGAATGACTCATACTTATTTATATGTTCTATATCTCTTAACAGGAAACAGGTCAACAGTTTTTTTTTTTTGTTTGTTTTTTTAAGTGAACCACTAAGGAAGAAGCTGCAGAAGTGATGCTTCCCACATATAAGCTATAATCAGGCTCATTATGAGTAAATAAGGTGTTAAATGGAAAGTTGATTTGGTATAATATTAAGAGGTTCCAAGTGTTAGTTGGCCATCTGTAATCACTAATCAAAACCTTTGAAATTTCAAAGTGATAATAAAAGTGTTGATACTTAAACATGCTTTTTCATTTTAATGTTAGTACTAATCATTAACATTGGGCGAATTTTCAGTCCCTTTTGGGTTCATCAACTCCATCCATTTTTTTTTCATCCATTATTCAGGGTCAGGAGGGCTGGAGTCTATCAAGCGGGGCACACCCTCGACTGGTCGCCAGTTTGTTGCAGGGTTAACACAGACAAACACACTTTATACTACATACTACTATACATACTACATACTACTATATACTTATACATACTTTATATTTATACATACTTCATAAGTCTTCAGTCAACATTTCTTAAAATATGCTAAAAGGCTTCCACAGAAATCAGTCTAAGAGATGGTAAAGATAAAAAAATTAAACATCTTAATTTTGAGACACACATTCAACCTGAGGCTACCTGTTCAAGTGTGAAAGAAGATTTAGTGTGATATTTTAAGCTATTAGAAGTTTATTATGAGTAAATAAAAATAAACAAAGAAAAGAAAAAAGTAAAATTAGAGTGGAGCCAGGAAGTGAAGTGATTCAATTCAATTCAATTTTATTTATATAGCGCCAAATCACAACAAAAGTCGCCTCAAGGTGCTTTATATTGTACAGTAGATCGCACAATAATAAATACAGAGAAAAACCCAACAATCATATGACCCCCTATGAGCAAGCACTTTGACAACAGTGGGAAGGAAAAACGCCCTTTTAACAGGAAGAAACCGCCGAGAGAACCAGGCTCAGGGAGGGGCGGGGCCATCTGCTGCGACCGGTTGGGGTGAAAGAAGGAAGACAGGATAAAGTTATGCTGTGGAAGAGAGACAGAGGTTAATAACAGATATGATTCGATGCAGAGAGGTCTATTAACACATAGTGAGTGAGAAAGGTGACTGGAAAGGAAAAACTCAATGCATCATGGGAATCCCCGGCAGCCTACGTCTATTGCAGCATAACTAAGGGAGGATTCAGGGTCACCTGGTCCAGCCCTAACTATATGCTTTAGCAAACAGGAAAGTTTTAAGCCTAATCTTGAAAGTAGAGATAGTGTCTGCACTGTAAAAAAAAAACTGTCAAATTTACGGTAAAATACCGGCAGCTGTGGTTGCCAGGAATATACCGTGAAAAAAATGTGGGATCTGTAAAAGACAATACGGTATACTGGTTTTGTAACCCTAAATTTTAAGGTAGACAACGTATTATTTTACCAAAATCATGATAGAAAAAAACAAATATATTTGTCAATTATACAGCAATTTAATGTAAAAAATGCAACTTTCCATAGCTTTTTACGGATATTTGCAGTAAAAAAAAACGTTATAATATAATAATATTTACAGTAATTTGTTGTTAATTTAACAGTAATAGGATAGACCCTATTATTGTAAATAACTGTAAAAATAACAGAAATATGTTAAACCTTATTAAAACCTTTGACAGTAAAAAACACAGTGAAATTGTATAACAAATTACAGCATTTTATTTTGACCAGATACATTTTACGGTAAATTCCTGGCAACCACAGCTGCCGGTATTTTACCGCTAAAAATACAGTACAATATGAGGAACATAAATGGTTTACCGTACGTACATTTTACATTTGCAACTGCTAAATATAGAAAAATCTAAAGATGCTCATATATAACCAAGGTAGTGAATATTACTGATAAACAATGAGAAAATTTGACATACCATTTGAAAACAGACTAAACATATCATTTTCTCTATTCCTACAAAACAGCATAGATCTTGAGAATACAGCATGTGTCCATATATATGGCTGGTAATCCATGGAGGAATGAATAAACATGAAACAAAATATTACCTGCCCCTGACCTATCAACAGTAATGAGTCACTGGGTCCTGCCTTGGTGAAGGAAAGGACTCAGTGGAGTTTCTAATGCGCATGGTGTCGAAGATACAAGCTCTGCAGGAGTACTTCAATGTCCATCAGGAGTTCACTTTGGACTGGCAGGATCGCCTCTGCAGCAAAAAATGGACAAAGTTTGATCAGTGCTAGGGCTGGGCTATATCATACCGTTCACGGTAATACCGGTGTAATTTTGGGCAACGATAGGAAAATGAAATATCGCGATAGAATATGGGTAAAACGCGCATGCGCAGTGCCTATGTTTACATATGCACATGGCGGCGACGCAGAATGAGAAGAGCGAAAGTGGATCGTTAAATGAAACGGATGAACCAGAATGTGTTTGTAAAAATGCTGCAACTTCAGTGGTGTGGAACTGGTTTAGCTTTCGTCCGTCAGATACATAACAAAGCACTATTTTTGGTAGACCATGCTAGCGGGCCGTCGTTATTACCGTGTTGTTTGGAAAATAGGGCACACTTAAAATCAATCCTTTGATTTTTCTGAAAATCGTCAGTGCCCCTTATAATCCCATGTGCCTTATGTATGAATTCTGGTTGTGTTTACTGACCTCGAAACGATTTTATGTGGTACACGGCGCTCGAAAATCTGTCAAATGTTTCACTAAGACTTTGCTAAGTTACGAAGCCGCACCGCTTGATGGATTGTCGGAGCATTACGGCTATCGTAGGCAGGAGCCTCGCGGAGTGATACGTACTGTGCTTCAACATAATATTACTGTATTGTGTGTGTATAACCTCTTTTTAAGTTTTGTGGATATTCTACATGGTTTTGCTGAGGATATGTCGGCCAATTTCCACTGGAAATGCCTTTTGGTTAAACTGTCAGCAAGGAATTTGCATTTGCACTGTTAAATTTTTATATAACTTTAATGCACATAAAAAACAGCTCCTTGTTTAAGTGAAAATACATTGATGGGGTTTTTTGCACTAATAAAGTTGTGGAGTTGTAAAGTATTTTGTCTAGTGTCAATTATATCGTCAGTTATAACGTTATCGCAAATTTTCAAATGTATATCGTGATAAATATTTTTGGTCATATCGCCCTGCTCTAATCAGTGCTTGAGCAAAATGCACAGAAATGAACAAAACGTGCTGCCAAAAACAGATCTAATGATAAATGATTTCTTAAGTGTAAAATATACAGTTCTTAAAGGATAGCTATTGTCAAAATGCAACCTAGGCTGTTTTGTTTTTTTTTAACTGTAAACGAGACAAACATATATCTAAAAGCATAATTACGACAAACGAGCCGTTTTTGAGATTGACCGTGATTTTGTTTTGTGGTCAATAGCCAGTGAATGGGAATACTAGGGGGCCGGAGCATAAATTTGAGCGCATCAAAATCGATACAGTAAAAAAAACAAACAGCCCAGGTTGCGTTTTGGCAATAGTTATCCTTTAAATCTACTTATGTAAAAGTGATACATACAGGGAGTGCAGAATTATTAGGCAAATGAGTATTTTGTCCACATCATCCTCTTCATGCATGTTGTCTTACTCCAAGCTGTCTAGGCTCGAAAGCCTACTACCAATTAAGCATATTAGGTGATGTGCATCTCTGTAATGAGAAGGGGTGTGGTCTAATGACATCAACACCCTATATCAGGTGTGCATAATTATTAGGCAACTTCTTTTCCTTTGGCAAAATGGGTCAAAAGAAGGACTTGACAGGCTCAGAAAAGTCAAAAATAGTGAGATATCTTGCAGAGGGATGCAGCAGTCTTAAAATTGCAAAGCTTCTGAAGCGTGATCATCGAACAATCAAGCGTTTCATTCAAAATAGTCAACAGGGTCGCAAGAAGCGTGTGGAAAAACCAAGGCGCAAAATAACTGCCCATGAACTGAGAAAAGTCAAGCGTGCAGCTGCCAAGATGCCACTTGCCACCAGTTTGGCCATATTTCAGAGCTGCAACATCACTGGAGTGCCCAAAAGCACAAGGTGTGCAATACTCAGAGACATGGCCAAGGTAAGAAAGGCTGAAAGACGACCACCACTGAACAAGAGACACAAGCTGAAACGTCAAGACTGGGCCAAGAAATATCTCAAGACTGATTTTTCTAAGGTTTTATGGACTGATGAAATGAGAGTGAGTCTTGATGGGCCAGATGGATGGGCCCGTGGCTGGATTGGTAAAGGGCAGAGAGCTCCAGTCCGACTCAGACGCCAGCAAGGTGGAGGTGGAGTACTGGTTTGGGCTGGTATCATCAAAGATGAGCTTGTGGGGCCTTTTCGGGTTGAGGATGGAGTCAAGCTCAACTCCCAGTCCTACTGCCAGTTTCTGGAAGACACCTTCTTCAAGCAGTGGTACAGGAAGAAGTCTGCATCCTTCAAGAAAAACATGATTTTCATGCAGGACAATGCTCCATCACACGCGTCCAAGTACTCCACAGCGTGGCTGGCAAGAAAGGGTATAAAAGAAGAAAAACTAATGACATGGCCTCCTTGTTCACCTGATCTGAACCCCATTGAGAACCTGTGGTCCATCATCAAATGTGAGATTTACAAGGAGGGAAAACAGTACACCTCTCTGAACAGTGTCTGGGAGGCTGTGGTTGCTGCTGCACGCAATGTTGATGGTGAACAGATCAAAACACTGACAGAATCCATGGATGGCAGGCTTTTGAGTGTCCTTGCAAAGAAAGGTGGCTATATTGGTCGCTGATTTGTTTTTGTTTTGTTTTTGAATGTCAGAAATGTATATTTGTGAATGTGGAGATGTTATATTGGTTTCACTGGTAAAAATAAATAATTGAAATGGGTATATATTTGTTTTTTATTAAGTTGCCTAATAATTATGCACAGTAATAGTCACCTGCACACACAGATATCCCCCTAAAATAGCTAAAACTAAAAACAAACTAAAAACTACTTCCAAAAACATTCAGCTTTGATATTAATGAGTTTTTTGGGTTCATTGAGAACATGGTTGTTGTTCAATAATAAAATTATTCCTCAAAAATACAACTTGCCTAATAATTCTGCACTCCCTGTAGACAACGCAGCCCTAATCACAATCATAATTTGTTGGAAAACGTATTTAAGTTTCCTATTGATTTATCATAGAACTTGAAGTTAATGGCTGAATACATGGTGATGAGACCTATCATTCAATCTACATTTTATAGCGTATGAAACTGCTCACCTGGACATGAACCTGAGCTCGGCTGATTAAGATTAGTGTCTCCTGTCCATCTTTCTTTAGCAAAACTTGAATAATACCACTGCTTACCTCTTATTGAATCTTTGGGTGCAGACTTAATTGAAGAGCCTCGTATAAACAGGCAGGGTGTGATGTTTAGGGAAACCAAAGAATACAGGCGCCATCATTTCTGCCAGAAGACTCATGGGGTGCAACGAAGCTTTCATTGTGGACTGGCTAGATACCTTCTACATTCAGAAAGAAAACAAGAAGGGTATACACCATAAACAACAATAACTGACAAAAATAATGAGACAAGAAATTAAAGTAACAAAATAAGTGCAAATCAAGTTTCCCTGTGTTGCAGTGTAGCTGAATGTTTTTCAACAATTTGATTTACGGTAAAACACATACCAAATATTTCCAGCCAAGGTTTGTTTCAATCTTCAGCATGTTTTTCCTGCCATTGTCTTGAAACTGTTTCATCTGTCCCTCTCATTTGATGCTGTTTACAAAAACAAAACAGCAATATTGTAAAGGGAAAAAGGAAAATGAATTTAATGGAAAAAAAAGAAAAAAAGATTATGACCTGAAATCTCACCATTTCCTGAGAGTCACAGGTCCTTTGAGTATCCTTATGGTTTCTGCTCAAATTCAGTGTCTGAAAAGGGCAGGAACAAAACAAACCTTTTTAATCATAAAGAGAGAGTTCTGACACTGACGTTCACACATCGCCATTGCACATGTAAACGAAGAAACCACCGCCACACCAGTGACATGGGTGGGGGCAGAGTGTCTTCGGTAAAAATGAGCCTTAAACGCGCCATACCTGGTGTATGTCTGCTTGCAGCCTGCTTCAATACACCAAAAGAAACAACGTGGCTCATTCCGATGCAGTTTACAATGAAGCACGTAGCCCCTTGATGACTGAACTACCTTACCACAGAAATTACAGGTTAACATAACTCCATGTACTTTGGTAATTCCTCCCTAGCAAATTAAGCACGCCAAACACAGAAACTAATCCAGAGCAATGCTTCCCTCGCGACAGTAATGCTAACTCAACTCACAAATGCTAACTAAATTCACAACCTCACTCAAAAAAAACGAACTGCTAAAATTATCTATAAACGCCGGGCGCGCCGCTATTGGTCATTTTCAGGTGACGTCATCCCGCAATGTAATGTCGCTCTTTGTTTCTTTAGGAGGAGGTTCGAATTTGATCAGAAGTCACGTCTGCAGACCGCTGCAGCCACATCTTGCCTTGCTTCCCCTTTTTTTGGTGAAATGGTTCGCTCATACTGCACAATGTTGCTACCAGAATTTTTTTTTCTCTGCAATTCGAACGTAAAACGTCTGTACACAGTTTACCAGCAGTTTAGCTACCAATCAACAGCGATCACACAAACTCAAAATTTAAGGCGGACCCACTTAAGGTGGTCTGATAATATGGCGTGAAACACAACAACATAAAGTTGTTTTAAAATAATAATTAAAAAAGATTATTGAAATCAATTTGGCTGCAGTTTAAAGACTTTTTTTGTCTCGGTCTTGGTGTTGGTCTTGTCTCGACTCGGTCTCGGTCTTGTCTTGGTCTCGGATTAGGCGGTCTTGACTACAAGTCTACTATATATTACAACAGATATGGCACTAGCTGAATAATACAAACAAAGTTTATTCCAGTTTAAACATCCAAGGAACTGTCTGGTATGTATATATATAATCAAAATGGGAGTAAGCTGTAAATCAATGTTCTTACATTTATCGCAATCATTTTGTCCAACAGCTCCAATAGACAGTGGTTCAAGACTGACAGAGGATTCACATAAGAAACAAGCTAAAATTACTATTTTTAAATTCACTGCTGTATATGTGTATTTTTATTATTATTATAATTATTATTATTATTTACAAAGTGTTTTTCAAACTGATAAAGCATTTTTGTGAAACGAAAATGATAAAATAACATTTGTTGATATTTCTATATGACTGTACTGTAAGTACAAGTTCAGTAAGCACAAATGAGTGACAGGATTATTACAGGTTTATTTTCAACCACTGACAAAAATCAAATGTTGACAGATACACATATGAAAATATTTTCTTCAGTAACACTAATGTTAAACTTTGATATATTTCTTTACTTTTCGACATTTTAAACCTTAAACGAATATAATTATAATTATTTATGTAATTATTTGTGGACTTTTTTTTTCCAACTGGTGCTTTTTTTTATTCTTTCAGGACTGCAGGCAGGCATTTACCTTGACATTGGCATCATCACTGCTGTTGTCATTGTGGCTGTGATTGTTTTTGCCTTTATAGGAATGGCTGAGCAGCAGCAGACGGGCAAATCTAAATTTACATTTGAAACTCTAATACTCAAGGATAACACTTCATATTTACTAGCATCAATAATATGAGAAACTATTAAAGAAAAGAGTGATAATCCTGAATGATAAATAATTAAAAAACCTGTTATTTTTGTTTACATTCACGATTCCCTGTTTGTGTGTGTGTTTGTATGCAAAGCTATCACAACACTTCAGGAAACAAGCTTAACAAAATTTTACAAGTGTTTGAACAGCTTTGTAAATGTTCTGAACCACTTTTCGCTGACTTCTGTGAATATTGTTGTGTTTTCATCAAAACCTAAATCAAACTTGCTGTGTGCGTTTCAGTGCATGTCTTGGTTGTTTAAATGAGAATATCCGATAACAGCAGCTGTTTTTTTTGTCTTTGCCTTGCTAGGAACGACTAACCAGCAGCAGCCAGGTAAATGTGAAGATTTTCTCAAATCCAAATTTACCTTTAAGTTTTGATCCTGTTGATAATGATCGTATCATTTATTATCCTGAATGATAAATGCTTGTTATTTTGGATGATACTGACATTTTCTTGTACGTGTTTGTGTGCACAGCTATCACTACAAGTCGGGACGCAAGCTTAACAAGATGATGTGATTGTTTGAACAGCTTTTGTTGCAATACAGTTACCTCCGGCTTTTGTAATTGTTGTTGCGGTTTATGTGAAAACCTTGATTCAGTTTGCCAAGTATGCTGTGGGATTTTGACTGGATGTTTAGGTTAGAATAGCCAAAAACAACAGCTGTTTGGCTGCTCCCCTTGATACCGGGGATTAGGTCTACTGTCACCAGCTTCCATGTTCTCCTCTCTGTTCTCATTTTCATTCAACATTTTACTGCCTATTATATGTTGTTAGTAATGTGTGCTTTAGCATCTATAGTGCTCAGTAATGGTTATTTTCATATTTCTTGTTTTTTTTTTTTTCCACACAGCTCCACAGTGTTATAAGTATGATCCATATAGTTATTTGTAAACTGTTAAATAAAGATCTTTGAGGCTTCTCTTCTTATGTTACACCTGCAGAATCTGAAGGAAGTGTTTTAGTTAACTGGTGTTATTTTTAGCAACTTTCTAACACTCATGAACACTCATTAGCACGCCCTCACAAAGTCATTACTTTAGTGAATGCAAACTCCCAATGAGGATTTTCTATAACCTCTATTTCACTGCAAACCTTAAACCAAAACCACCCACTGACCTTTCTGTTGTAGTCTGATATGACACTGCTGATACACTGCCTCCTATCTCTTACTCGTGTCTTTGAATATATAAGTCAACCATTCTACAGAGGCATATTTTCACAAAGCAGTCAGACCAGTTCAGTTTAAACATGCTTTATTTTCTCTTCTCTTCTATCATGTCATGTCTTGTTTCTCTGCCTGAAATTTAAATACTGCACACCAGATATTCTAAGAAACATGTCTCAAGTTCACCCATGTCACCACCGGATGCACACAGGTGAAGCTTAAACACAGATGCTGGCATTTGAAGCAGGGATGTGTGGGTGGTCACACTCATTTTACATCAAGGGGCATATACAGCCCACTTTGGTCTCAAGTGAGCCGGATGAATGAATGAATCTCCACTTTCTGTCAGTGTAAAAATGTTTAACAACACATTTAGTCACTGTTAAATCTTAATACAAGAGAAATAAGTGCAACTTTAACAGCACATCTCTGTTTTTAAACATGATAAATATGTAAAATGACAGAAAAAAGTTCTGGCTGCTCCCAGACTGTCCTTTATTCTTTAAAAAATAACGTTTTTTTGTTTGATGAAATTTGTCTTTTACTTTAGAAGAAATTTTTGTACTAGACAGTGAAAAACAGAAACTTTACTGTCATTTAATTGTTTTTCTATTACTTACTAATTTGGTATAACATGAGTGGCTCTGGGAGGGGGGGGGTCTTTCACTTATTCCAGTTTCCTAACATCTCATTTTGTGACATGACAACATGCTGTAACATCACAAGACCTTGCAGCTGTGACATAATATCATATCACTCCATTCTCTTTTTGGCAACTTTATTTTCCAGTTTTGCCGTTTACATGAAGCGTGGCATTGCTAACCCATGCTCTGCCTTCTCACGCCGTTTGTGTTAGCCTCCACTCACTCGTGTTCCCTCTCGCGCTCACTGATGACGTCACAGAATTGTACTATAATTTACTTTAAGTGTGGGAATAATAAATATGAACTCATCCATCTAGACACAGAGAGCTGAGTTTAGATGGGAGAAAATTTGCATTGATGCTATCCTCATGTGTTTGTGTTTTGAAGCAGGACTTCCTGAGCCGCCTCACTGTGGTTCGACACACATACTTCCTGTACTTTGCTTTACATCTTACTGTTTTCAGCTCTTCTGCTCTGTCTCTCAAGAAGCTCCAAAGGTTAATGCTTAGAAGAAATGACAGTACTTTGAAGGAAGTGAATTGAACTGTGAATAGAAAACATTCCACATGTCAACATTTGATGATATTTTCTTGAGAAAATATCATCAAATGTTGACGTTTTAATACACTGATATTACCTGGACAAAAGAGTGATTATCCCCCTCTTTTTCTCGCTATACTTACATTGTGCCAACAATGCTTTGGCATTTTCAAATGTACTTTTGGATAGTTTCATTAGACCTACACCAAAAATCTCAGGATTTAAATGCTCTTCAACATTTTTGCCCGATAGTTGTTTTGTACACAGAATTTGCCATCACACAGGTTGAAGGTAATTTTACACACAGACAGAAACATTGCTATGGACTTCAATATTGTATTTATTATGCGAATAATGCCACAATGTAGTCTCTATGGAGGAAAATTATACATCTGTGCAAAAGGTGAAACTGAAGGTAACACAAAAAACCTCTAACTGTAAGGTGTGAAGAATGGCTCCTACTTATTTTTATGTTCTAATCTCTTAACAGAAATCAGGTCTTTTTTTATTTTTATTTTTTGTGTGTGTTTTTTTAAGTGTTAGTTGCCCATCTGTGGTCACTAATCAAAACCTTTGAAATTTCACAGTGATAATAAAAGTGTTGATACTAGTGTCACATTGAAAAGTGTATTTTAAATGTGCTTGTGCATTTTAATATGAGCACTTATCATTAATATTGTGTGAACTTTCTGGAGTCTATTAGGTGGGGTACACCCTCAACAGGTTGCCAGTCTGTCGCAGGGCTAACACAGACAAACAGACACACGCTTTATATGTCATAAGTCTTCAGTCAACTTTTCTTAAAATATGCTAAAAGGTTTCCACAGAAATCAGTCTAAGAGATGGTAAAGATAAAAGATTTTGTGACACACATTCAACCTAATGCTACCTGTTCAAGTGTGAAAGAAGGAGTTAGAGTTACTGTGACATTTTAAGCTATTAGAAGTTTATTGTGGGTAAATACAGGTAAACAAAAAAGTTTAAATTAGAGTGGAGTCAGGTAGTGAGGTGATGAGCTGTGATGCTGTATGTTTCCACACCAGCAGGAAGCAGTGCCCTCTGTGACAGAGGCGTGACTTAACACTGTTCAGCTGCCGTCGAGCCAGTCAGTATATCAGCAGCCGCATCATGGAAGTCGCTGCACTTTGTGCTGTTGTTGGTGAGTACTGTATACAAATGTGTCCACTGTCTGAAATCCACTTCAGTCACTGAATAATGAGATTGATCTGTACTCCTTGCAGCTGATAACATTTCAGTAACTAAAGTTTTTAGCCAGGTCTGTGATGAGGAAGTGGTTGTTTATAAAGTTGCTTATCATGTCCTAAACCAACAGTTTCTGCTGTGGTATCGATTAATGCTGTTTACTAGAGCTGCAAGAGTCAGGAGCTGCAGTGTTACTGGAAAACAAGTCTATGTTTATATCTCTGAACTGTTTCTAGCAGTAATGAAACACATATTTCAGCCGGAAGCTTGAATTACTTTGATTGTTTTTCTGAAATCATCATATGACTAAATGCCTGGTTGATGGCAAAAGAAAAATATCAGCTTTCCACCTTTTTTTTCCTTTTGTGCAGCTTCTCTCAGAGTCGTTCCCAACAAATCCCAGTTCTTCCAGTATGAATTCATCTCCATGAGCTGTGGGGGGCAGAAAAACTCTTCAGAGTGGAGAGTTAAGAGGAACACATCCTTATACATAAACACAACATGTTCCTCATCCTCAAATGGGATAGATGAGTCTCACTGCTTCATCAGTGACCTTTATCCAGGAGACAGTGGAGTTTACTGGTGTGAGTCTGCAGCAGGAGAGTGTTTTGATGCTGTCACCATCACTGTGACAGGTGGGTTTAAACAAACAAGGAAATGAAAACTTTTTTTATTTTCTTTTTGTATGGGACACAGAACACTTACTCATCATTCAACCATAAACACAAACATTTAAATATAACTAGTGAGACATTTGTTACAAATCTTAATTGCCCTCTTTTCAGTAGCAACCACAGAAACGTTGGGAGACACAAAGTTTCATTTGCTAATATCTGCTGTGAAACTGTTCTTCTGTCTTTTTACTTTAATCTAATCAAATTTCACTAATTTACTAAGTATTCCTTCTCTGCCAGGTTTTGTAGTCTTACACAATCTGACAGTTTGTTAATGTCCTTCCTAAGAAATTCATCTCAATCCTCCTTTTTTTCTTGGTAACAGTGTCCACATGCCCAACACAGTTAAAGACTTCTGTGATGCTAAGGACATAAATGCTTGCATACTACAGACGTCCACATTGGATTTTAGCCTAACAAATTTTTGCCACCATTATCAAAAATAATTCTCATCATGAACTTCTCAAAAGCTCTGGTAAACGAACTGATTCTTATATAGCACCTTTCTCCTCTCCTGGAGCTCTCAGAGGGCTTTATATAACATGCCTCATTCACCCTTAAGTGCTTTCTATCTGAAATTCATCACATTCCAACTTAGGGTTACTATCTTGCCCAAGAATATTCGGCACAATTGCAATGCTGCAGCAAAACTGTGAGCAGCACTTGTTGGTGTAATTGGGGAGAATTCAGAGAAACCTTGCTCTTCATTTCAAAACTGATTGAACTAATAGAGTAGACTCCAATATGCTGATTTATTCATTTTGTACTCTGACGTCTTTATCTTTCAGCTGGTTCTGTGATCCTGGAAGGTCCTGCCCATCCTGTGATGGAGGGGGACACTGTAACTCTGCACTGTAGACACAATGCAGGCTCATCCTCCAGTTTCACTACTACATTCTATAAAAATGATGATCTCATTGGGAGCAGCTCTACAGGAAACCTGACCATCCACAGGGTTTCCAAATCAGATGAAGGACTCTACAAGTGTAACATCTCTGGAGTTGGACAATCACCAGACAGCCTGCTGACTGTCACTATCAGGGGTGAGGGGGCGTAATTTTTTATGTAACTTCAACTTTACTCTGAACAGACAAAAACAAAGCTCTGTGGTTGGTCTGAGACATGTCATGTTTGTGTAGTTGTAGTTTATGTGGATAAAATATGTGAAGCAGTCATGGGAGCTGTTTTTGTTTCGTGTTCCCAATAAAGTGTTTGGCTAGAAATAAAGTATCCTCCACTTTGTTTATTTCATGATTTACTGTACATGAGAGACTCATAAATATAAAATGAGTAAAGTAAGCTTTGTTTTGTTCACACTGATGATAACCTGGAGTGTTTCTGCTTTGAAGCAGTGTCCCGTGAGCTGGCTCCCTCTGGCCTGATGCACATTGTCCTTCCTGTGGTATGCATCTACCTCTCAGTGGTTTCAGTAATGCTGCTCATTCTCTGGAAAACCCATGAAGGTCAGGACATGGAAAAATAGCACTACACTGTAAATGAAAAAACAAATTTACTTTCTTTTTTTTTAACTTTTAAAGAAATTAATGAAAACATGTTTTGTATAGTAACGTTTCAAATGTTTGTCACAGTTTCAGTTCCCAGTTTTAGCATACTAAAGGTTCACAATTAACTTTAAACACAGCTGTGCTTTCAGTTTACTTCATCATACCCACCCTAAAAACATCTCTGGATTTTAGGATTGTAATGCTCTCTGATTTGTTTTTTGCTGCAGGTAAAATCGACCCTTCAGTTGTGCTCTACACTGAAGTCACCACCAAACTAAACTACAACAGAAGAGGTAAACACACTGACACACATCTCAGTATTAATGATGGCAACAATTAATCAGTAGGTTCATTTTTGCAAGTTTCTCACATTTTGAATGTAAATCAAAAGAAACCTTGTAGAATTTGTGTCAAAAAATAATGATTTCAGTAGAAAACAGCACATTCTAGTGTTTAATTTATCATTAAATAAATAAAAATAAAATGGAGAGTGGTACAATTTTGAAAGCGTCACAAGAATTAAGCCTGCATACAGGAAGGTGGCATATAAAAGTGTAGGTGTAAGGTGTGAAGAACAGTTTACACTTTTCATGAATTACGTCCTTTTTTTTTTCAGGTGAACCCCTGAGGAAGAGATCCTCTTTATTCTCTTCTGAGGCTCCAAAGACTTGTCTATAAATAAATGCCTCACCATGAGCTGACTCACAAAGCCTGCAAAGCCTTTTTAAAATTAGTTTTTACGAAAAAAAAAACATCACTGAAAAATAAATGACAGTTAATAATATCGTAGAGTATGAATCATAAATAAATTTTTATTGTGATATTTACTCTTTGTACAACTGAAAAAATGGGAAATGAACTTTTCTGGGTCAATTAACTCTAAAAATTAAACACACACACTGCCCTGGCAGTTCAATACTTTTACTCATTAGCTCTCATATCAAACCCACATAGCAGACAGATCTGGACCGGATCTGGTGTCAAGCCGGTACTGCTGGCTGACTTCTGGCAGGGTAAGTGGGATGTCATCCAGATATGGGTCAGGCCTGGCATAGATGGCACTGTTTATGTGATGGCATGCCGCATCTGGCCCAATTATGGTGTGGTTTATGTGGCCCAGGCTCATAGAAAACAGGTCTTCCCCGGATCCAGCATCAAGCTGGCACTTCTGACTGACTGGTGTCATGGCAGGGTGTATGTCAACCAGATGTGTGCCAGGTCTGGCAGTGATGGCCAATGTTCCATCAAAATAGGAAAATGTTCCTATTTTTTACTGTCTGAACAGAGATTTGTCATTTTACTTTTGCACTATTATGTTCGGGCACATGTTGTTATTACATGGCTTGATTAAGGTACACATTAGGCTGACATCTTGGCCAGCACAGGGCCAGCAGTGTGTCTGCAACTGGCCCATGTGTGGGCCACCTCTGGCAAACCAGATCTGGGCCACCAAAGGGCCGTCATTCTTTACAGTATGTGGGCCATGTGTAAGCACATTGTGTGGGCCAGATCTGGGCCATACCAATTTTGCTATGTGGGTAATATGTCCACAAATGATTCATGTGCCTAAAAACATGGATCCGTCCTAAATTTTGCCTTCACACATGATTTACTGAAAACAGCAATGGTTGTGGATGAAACTACCCTCGTCAATGTTCAACATGCTTCCACTACAGACTTCTTTTCGTGTACTTTTTTTACATGTTGTGTCTTATTTTTTATATACAAATCCCCTTAACTGGAGTCCAGATGCAGGATTTGAGTTCCCATTTAAAATATACTGAGAGGTTATTCCAGGTGTTTTTGTCTTCAATGTGTTTTACAGTTTTACACAGTAAATCAGCCAATGAGATGATGCTAAAGACAAAATAGGGGCTTGTTTTTGTTTTGTTAAATTGTCCTTTTTTGGATAAATTTCTTCTTTCTAAATTATAAAATAAAACATTTTCAGTACAAAATCTTCCCCACAAGATAACATCGTTGTGACACCCTGCCTAACGACCCTGGTGAGACAGGAATGAAAACAGGAATGAATACACACACACACACACACACACACACACACACACACACACAATCCTGACAATTTTTTTTATATATCTTTATGTTTTTCAGAGGCTGTTTTTTTTCTCATTTATGTATCTAGCAGTTGGTCAGTATAAATATCATAAATATATATACGACTATGGTAATTTGTTACTAATTGGCTTAGGAGCTGGGTCATGACGTTATGTAACCAAAATCTATCTTTCAGCTCTAAATCAATGGGTAACAATAAATCTCACTGAAACAGGATCATTTAATATGTGACTAAAAATGATTAAAACTACACACAGATACATGTATAGTGATGAAAACCTAGATATTAAAATGTGATGTGTTCTTCTACTTCACCCATGAAATGCTTTTATATATATTCTCTTAGCACCTAATGTGCTGTAGCATGGAACTACGTCCTCATTTGCAGATTAACACAAATGTAAGCTAAAACGAGATGATAGTCGTCTACAGATTAAAAAGTCGATCCTGCTATAGAAGCACACCAAACTTTGTTTAAGGCCTCAAACTAAACAAGCAAATAGAGAGACAGAGAGAGAGGAGGGGGGAGGTGGTGGGGTGGGAGGACGGACTGCCAGGATCATGACATTTTGAACAGTATTAATGCAAAAGTCTTTAAATCTTAATTGTTACACATTTAATGCGATACACACAGTGGGTAAGGCTTTTCTACTTGTTTAGGTGAAGGTGGTTGATTTGAAGTAAATAAGGTGGAGCCACAAACTGTGACTGTGTGATGTGATGCTTTACGTCTCCACACCAGCAGGAAGCTGTGGCCTCTGTGACAGAGGTGTGACTTAACCTTCTCAGGCCACGACTGAGCCAGTCCGTATATCAGCAGCCAAGTATCATGGAGGTCATCACACTTTGTGCTGTTGTTGGTGAGTACTGTATTTATATGTGTGTGCTGTATGCAACCCACTTGAGCCGCTGACTAATGTGTTTAATTTGTTCTCCATGGAGACATTAAAATTCAAATAACATCAAAATTTAGTCCAGGCTGAGATGAGGAAGTGGTTTCTCTTACAGTTCACTTTCACATCTGCTCTCACAACTGGAGGCAACGTGAAATGATTTAGCAGAAGTAGCAAATATTTAACTTGGTATTATTTTTGATGTTTAAAGTTTACATGTTTTTCTTCTTTTTTTTCTGGTGTTTTTTGAGAAAATATTGAACTTTAGTTCCAGGATGTTTAAAGTCTTAACGGCTAAATTAGACCGACTTTATTCATTGTAGCACCCTGCAACTTTTGATTTAATGTATGGTTTAGGCACTTTATTTTCAACTTCATAGCCATTATGAAAATACTCATAAATTATCATTACTGCAAAGTAAGCCTTTATGGCAGTCAATAAGAATGTTTCCACTTATAACTCGAATATATGTGCATGTGTAACATGTTTAATTAAATATCTCAGCTTTCAATCATTTTTCTTTTGTGCAGCTTCACTCAGAGTCATTCCCAACAGATCCCAGTTCTTCCAGTATGACTCCATCTCAATCAGCTGTGGGCAGCAGGAAAACTCTTCAGAGTGGAGAGTTAAGAGGAACACGTCCTCACACATAAACACCACGTGTCCCTCATCCTCAAATGGAATAAATGAATCTCACTGTTTCATCAGTGACCTTTACCCAGCAGACAGTGGAGTTTACTGGTGTGAGTCTGCAGCAGGAGAGTGCTTCGATGCTGTCACCATCACTGTGGCAGGTGGGCTTCCACATTCCATGTTTTTCAGCCTTTTGTTAACAATGGACTTAAAATGCGAATCTACTTTTCAGGTCACGCGTTTCAAATCCTCAAGCAAACATGATAATATGGACATATTTGAACTTTAATAAACTAAAATAACCATAAATCACAAACTAGTGGAAAGTAGTGGAAAAGGATTTAACTGATTTTTTTAATCATATTTTCCATTGCTGTCTGGCCAGCTGATAAAAGCAGATCGGATCATTTGTTATTAAGCAGTTTGAAAAATGCAGCGCTGGAATAAACTGCAAACTATCTGTTGTAGGGTTCAGAATACATGAACTTCTGCTTTCAGGCGGTGGGATAACAGAAACAGAGAAATTCTTCCAGCTTGTTGAGCACCTCTGTGTCCATTTATTTACAGTCTGCACAAAGACATAACTCTCCCTCCCCTCTGCCCAGCTCAGTAGTCTTAAATAACACAGTGTTTACATTTCTCTCCTTTCTTCCTGCTCTCCCGGTGACACTGCTGACATCCCCAGTTCTATTCATTAATATTAACCTGAGAGAGTGCACCTGCATGTTTGAATATGATGTAAGCCTTGATGAATATTTCTCATTACTCAACAAAGGCCCAATTAGAATTTTATATAAACATGAGTTCTTGATTGTGTAAATTTATGGCAACAGAAGAAGAAGAAGTCTTGCTTTTTGTTTCAGTTAAATCGGATCGGAGTAGACTCCAGTATTGCATTGACCTTTTACATGTTTGTCTTTCAGCTGGTTCTGTGATCCTGGAGAGTCCTGTTCATCCTGTGATGGAGGGAGACACTGTAATTCTGCTCTGTAATCACATGACCACTGTCTATGATAATCTCATCATTGAATTTTACAAAAATGAGCTTCTTATTGGACGCAGCTCAACAGGAAACCTGACTATCTACAGAGTATCTAAATGTGATGAGGGACTCTACAAGTGCAACATCTCTGGAGTTGGAGTTTCACCTGACAGCTGGATGACTGTCAGAGATAAGACAAGTATTATTATTATTATTATTGTTATTATTGTTATTATTATTATTATTATTATTATTGTTGTTATTATTACTTTGTTCAACTGTACAGTGAATTTTATTAGGAGCAAATGTATACTGGCTTATGGTTACTGAATCTAAGGTGCCTTAAATCAAACAAACTGCTCCTGGTTGTGTGATGACATCAGGTTGTGGTTTGAAAGTTTTGTTAATGACTGTGTGAATTCCATTTAACAACATAACTGTTGGCTTACAAAGATAAATTCATCTCATCTTTTATTTATACATGTTATATTAGGGGAAAAATGCAGACAAGTACCAGTACACACATTGCTGGTACTTCATTCCACTCCCTGCAGTCAATATTCACCATCTTAGATACAGAGAGGAAGTAGAAGTAGGATGATTATGCTCATGCAAGTTATCCAACTTACAAGGCCAGAGATTTATCACCTGTTGACATTACATATGTTCTGGCATTGTACAGTAATGGTTATGCATGTTAATTTGTCAGAACAGCAGAATTCCTCGACATGTTCAGAAAGTGTGACGTCTCACACATTGAAGGAGCGTTTTGGTTAAGCTTAGACTTCACAGCCTTCCCCAGTGACAACAGTGAAATCCTGTAAACTGGATGTGTCATGCATGTTCATCTGACAGACTTGAGGAAGTGAAATGATGCAATCGTGTCAGTGGACTTTCTGTTCTGTTCCCGATAAATTGGTTGGCAAATCGAAGGATCCTCAGTTCTGTTCTGCCCTAAATCACTGATGATGAAAATAAAGAATAATAAAGAGCCATGTACACAGTGGACACTGTTGTTTCCATCATCATGCTAACCTGTGGTTTTTGTGTTTTGAAGCAGGACATCCTGAACTGCGTCATCCTGGTCTGACACACATTCAGTTTCCTGTGGCTTGCATCTTCCTCTTATTGTTTTCAGCAGTTCTGCTCAGTCTCAGCAGCAAAGGTATGCATGCAGAAGAAATCCCTGTCTTTTGGCATGTGAAGAGTAACATTCAGAAGACTGTTACAGTTTAACTCTGCTAAAATATTGTAAATGAAAAAAATAAATAAACATGTGTCCAACTTTTACAATTTAAATGCTCTGCAACACTTTTTTTTTTTTTGCTGCAGGTAAAATTGACCCTGTGGTCGTGCCGTACACTGAAGTCATCTACACACAAAAGTGCAGGAGAAAAGGTAAACACACATACACAGACACCTTGTTATTAACCTAAATAATAATAATAATAATAATCATAATAATGGCACCAATTCAAATTTAATCATTGAGTCCCACAATCCAGAAATGACTCATATGAGTGAAATGCCCCCGACATGTTGGTGCTAAGCACGTTCATTTCCTTTCTGGTCATTTGCATCTTTTTTTTCTTTTTCTTTTTGTTAGGTCGACGACTGAGGAAGAGGTCCTTGATGTTATCATCTAAGGCTGCATACAGATGCGTTTGCACACACACGTCGTGCACTGTGCTCACTTATAAAGCCGACAGCTGATGAAGCGATAACGGTGATATGTTTAAGCACTTTAACCTACCTGTACACTCTGTGTTCCACACTGCACCTGCAAAGAAATATACATATTAGAAAGAAAGAACAAAATAAAGAAATACACTAGCATTGGAAATCCTCATTGGTCTCTTTTCAAGTAAACCCACTTAATAAATAAATAAATAAAGATAATAATATATATATATATATATATAGATATATAGATATATATTATGGAATGCCGTTTAGGAAAATGTTATATATATATATTACAGCCAAAGTCTGAATATATGGAATGAAGCTTGAATATATAGAATGATCGTCTGAATATATCGAATGAAGCTTGAATATATGGAATGAAGCTTGAATATATAGAATGATCGTCTGAATATATGGAATGAAACTTGAATATATAGAATGATCGTCTGAATATATGGAATGAAACTTGAATATATAGAATGATCGTCTGAATATATGGAATGAAGCTTGAATATATAGAATGAAACTTGAATATATGGAATGAAACTTGAATATATGGAATGATCTTCTGAATATATGGAATGAAGCTTGAATATATAGAATGATCGTCTGAATATATCGAATGAAGCTTGAATATATGGAATGAAGCTTGAATATATAGAATGATCGTCTGAATATATGGAATGAAACTTGAATATATAGAATGATCGTCTGAATATATGGAATGAAACTTGAATATATAGAATGATCGTCTGAATATATGGAATGAAGCTTGAATATATAGAATGAAACTTGAATATATGGAATGAAACTTGAATATATAGAATGTATGAACCTCATTTTTAGAGATGAGGTGTTTCTGAAATCTCTGCCTTTACAAAATGGCATCAGCTGAACTATTTCAGTACTTTTTAGAGCTTGACAACTGTTTTGCGACAGCTGTTCAAACTACAAATGGTCGAAATAATTTGGAATTTATACTACGTCACCTTGAAGAACACGTTTTCATTATTGCAACATTTCTAGTGCTCATGAATAATGTTCAACAAAACGTTTCTGGGATAAGATTATGCACACTTCTTGAGGGAATTTATCAATCACTGATGGAGATGTCAACTGAGCTAACACTTCGAGCAGAAGCTGAAGCACATGTTATGGGCTCATTATACCATTCTACATCTCAAAGAGGAAGGCCAAGGTAAGTGATAAAAATGGAAACAAATTTATTCATAATGTGTATGGCACTTGAGAGAGTCAAGAGATGGCAAACAAGATAATGAATGCAAGAAATAAGAAAGAAGTTAACATATTTGTTATTTTGTGTCTAACTCTTTTAGGTACAACATACCAGCTACTCAGCTGACTGACATGCGAGACTTGGGGTTTAGTTGGATGGCCATATCTCAAATGTTGTCAGTAAATGTTCGAACACTGTACAACCACAGGATACAACTAGGTTTAGTGGACTATGGAACTTTTAATAATATTTCAAATGTGGATCTTGATCATCTCATTACTGAGATTCTTACACATACCCCTGGCTCAGGAGAATCCTACATTAGTGGTAGTTTGAGAGGAAGAGGAATCAGAGTTCAGCGGTGGCGAGTGCGAGAACGTTTAAGAATAGTTGATCCAGTGGGAAGAGCTTTGAGAAGACGGAGAGCAATTCAGAGGAGGGTCTACAATGTCACTGTCCCAAATCAAGTGTGGTATGCCTTTTTTCACTTTTTAAATTTGATTAATGTTAATTATTACTTCCTGCATTGTAGTAATATAATATTTTGTTTGTGTTTTAATAAACAATGTTGTATAATGTCTGGGTTTAAAATATTGTTTATCTCCAGAAATAGGTTACATGACAGAAGTACAATGTCAAAGTCATAGACCTTTATTTTAATGTACATCTAGTGTCATAATAATAATATATTTCTTCTTATTCCAGGCATATTGACACAAACCATAAGTTAAATCCTTGGGGGTTTGTGTTTCATGGAGGAGTTGACGGCTATAGTCGCTGCATTACCTACATGAGATGCTGCACAGATAACAGAGCATCAACTGCTATGCAACTTTTCCAGAGTGCCGTTGATCTCTTTGGCCTCCCACAACGTGTCAGGGGTGATGCTGGCAGTGAGAATATTGATATTGCACGGTTTATGATTGAACATCGAGGGCCAAACAGAGGAAGCTTTATGGTTGGACGAAGTGTGCATAATCAAAGAATTGAAAGATTGTGGGGTGAACTAAACAGAGTTGTGTCAGCATACTTTAAAGACCTTTTCCTCTTTATGGAAAATGTTGGGATTTTAGATAGCACTGACCCATTTCATATTAGGGCTCTTCACCATGTATATCTTCCAAGAATTAACAGATCTGTGGATGAATTTGTAAATCAGTGGAACCATCACAGCTTAAGGACAATGGAAAATAACTCCCTGCTGCAGCTGTGGACTGTTGGAATGTTGCAACTTCCTCAGCATCACAGACCGCTCAGTCAAGTGCACTTCAGACATCGTTCTTACCATCACCAGCAGTTGACGGCTGACTTGAGGCAGATCGACCCCTTGAGTGACGATGGAAATCATGGGATAGAAGTTTTTTTGACAGCATGCCGCATGCTTCAGTGAAGTTATTAGTAAATTTGTTTGTGTTAATTAAAAAATGTATTTGAGTGCCAGACACTAAAAATTGTGAAATATCATGATACTGAAAAAGGTCCAAGACTATTATTTAGGTAAAAGTAAGGTAAGGTAAAAAGACTGGTTTTATCTTCATATTCACTTGTGTCATTTAAATCATAAAAGTAGACAAATAAAGTGTTTAGACTACACTTTTTTTTCATGACAAACCATACTTGTCACAGTACAAAATGTTACAGTATATGTTACATATGATTGTATGATGTACTAATTTATCTGTTAATAAACAGGAATTATGATTCATTCATTAAATAAAATATGTTATACATTTTAAACTCTCTTTTTAAAAAAAAAAAAAAAAAAGACACAAATTACATAAAAAGTAGGAACACAGAACACTTTATTTGTGTATTTCCAGTACCCAGAGGAAGGAAATAATATTCTGCAGTAATAGGGCTGGTCTTAAAAAAACACAAATGAAAGAGGAAAAAAAACCCAAACAATCTACAATGAGCATGTGTTATCCAGTAGTATAGTAAAATGTGCAAACAAAATCCTTAAAACACTCCCTGCAAACCACACTCTCAGAAATAGGGGTACCAAAGTGTACCAAAAAGGGTACAAATGCTTGTCGCTGGGGGTGTTCCTTTTTGAAGGACATTTCTGTACCCTTTAGGCGTGGTACATTTTTGTACCTTATGAAGTTGTACCATCTGAAGTACAATCATGTACTTTCCTAAGACATAAATGTACCTTCAAACTATAGTACAGAAATGTTCCCTTGAAAAGGGTACAATAGGGTACCTATGAGGGTACCCCCCCAGCGACAACCTATTTCGTACCTAAAGAGACAAAAATGTACCCCCAATAGTCCAAAATATTTGGTTATTTAACCATTTATTTTCGATAATAGAATCACATCAAAGCATTTAAACAACCACAGGAATACATCCTTGATTACATTCGTATATTGCCATAGGACATGTCAAGAAAAATACATTCATTTAAAAAAAGTAAACAATCACATAAAGACATTAAACACCTGAACACAATGTTTTTGACGGATCACAGAGATGGCATGTATTTAAAAAACTGTCCACACAAATGTTTTGCTCTACTTCAACAAGCCAGAATATATATATGTCATATATATAGACAAAGTGGAAAATGTGCTTGCAATCACGTCACACAGAATACCTCAAGGACACAAACAGCCTATCATCAACTAAATAGGTGTCTAGAGCTTGAAAGTCTAATTCATTTCCTGGATTGAACAGGATCCAGTCATTGTGAACTGCCACTTGGTAAGCATGGAAATGACATTCATAAGTGCAAGGAAGTAACAGTTTCCCACACAATACCCAACAAGTATCAAGATTCAAAATATACTTGATTTTAAAGAATATAGGTATGGCTTCAGTGTGTACATGGCCAACTACAAAAACATCCTCAAGTTCATATTTGACACTGCTGACAGATATAGCAGACACACGCTGAAGCACTTTATCCTGAAAATGCACATCTGTAAAACTTTTGTTCATTTCCAGAGCATTCTGTAAGTCTGTGGATTAACAGCAGTGTTTCCCCTACATTAGCTTAGCTGTGATGCTGAACCGCAGCTGAATTCAGCTCCATGCCAACAAAACACCGAGAATGAAACTTGTGGCCAAAGGCTATCCATTGCATCATGCATTTACCTCTCCAAGGATGATGAAATCTTCTATCTTCTCCTTGAAGATGGATGGCAAGAGGAGAAGTGCCCCCTTGAAGTCAATTCCTAGGTCATACAGATGCAAATGCACTTCATTAGATTTTGATAGCATGCAAATTCCCATTAACATGCTCTTGACATGGCACTATGGTACATCAATTATCTTTGGAAGAGAGCACAAATGAATTGTCACAAAATTTACTATTTGTATGAGGTCAAATTAGTACCTGTAATGTCTTCAGCCAGTGCATTCTCTCTTGCCTCCATGTAGACCTTCTTCAGTGGCAAATCCTTGGTCATTTGAAGAACATTTTGAAGAACAGCAGTGAAGTTCTCGCTAAAGCGGCAACAGATGTTGTCTTGGCAGGGATGCATTAAATCAACCTCATCACACAACTGGAAATGAAAAGAGCAGAATAGACAAAAGAATGACATTTTACATTGAGGATTTAAACTTTTGACATGTTTAAAGACACAGACTGGAGATAAATGTAAAGTGCTTTAACCCTTGAACAAAAATTCTAAAGATAATAAACAGATTGATTAATCAGTTAGTACAGAAAATAATAATCAGATTTACAGACAAAAAAATCATTAGCTGTTTCCCCAATCATCTTAACAATTCTTACCCCTGCAGATGTCCCCAGGAATGGATATCTCTTTAATAGGTCCACAGTACACATTCCTTCAGCTACCTCTCGACGTCTCCATGCAAAGGTTTTTGTCATGCGGTCTTTCACCAGTGCTGTGTCAGGATGTAGCGTCCTGTGCTGATCATTTAGCACCTTGATATGAGCATCAACGGAGGCTGCATCTTCCCCCACAAAGCACGAATCCTTTGTCAAAGCAGATATCAGTATTATCATAAGTAAAATCTGATAAGTTAATGTTACTCGAAATGCAGTAATTTGTACACCAAATGCTTTGAAAAAAATGCAAAAATGTTGAATAGGAATTGCAAGTTTAGCTGACTTTTGTTAAATCAACTGTGAAGTTCCTTTTTCTATGTTAATGTTATCTGTTAACATGTTTCTTTCAATTAATGTTTACTTTTAGCTTTACAGTGAACATAATAAGACTACATATGTTACCTTAGCTCTTAGAGGCTGAGGGTGTGAGGATTTACGAGAGAGGGCTTCAGTCTCTTCAGACAGGAGCTGCTGGATTCCTCTGTGGTCCGATGTTTCTGCGTGCGTCCAAACTTTTCTTTAACCCAGTTCACTTCTTCGTTGCTGATTAGGGGAGCCCGTTCTGCTTTGAACTTTCTCTTGAGTTGGCTGTGCCAGGTGTCCTAGTTGTTTCAAATGTATATAAGTAGTTAATTATGCTTACTTTATATTAATATAATCTATAAAAGAAACAAAAAAGGAGAGGTACTCACATAACCATTTCCGTGTACATCTCTTAAGAAAGGATACTTCACAATCAGGGCTTTGATGACCTGGATGTAGTCTGAGTGGGTTGGGTACCTGTTTCAAACATAAGAAAAACAACCCACAGTACACTGATTACTCTTATCCTTTCCTGGGGGCTTTTGTGTTCTTCAATTCTTCTAATCATATTGTTATTACCGTAAATAGTATGTTATAGACCAATGTCAAATCAATGTAGCTAAAGTTGATTTTAATTTTTTAAAAATGGGCGCGGACAAACAGCCACACCTCTCCCAAATCCCACTAAGTAGGTGGAATGGTACAAATGTGTACCTTCCATTGTTTAAAATCCCTTTGAGCGGGAAACAAGTTAGATGCGATAAATTTTGCTTAGAAAACGATTTTGTTAATAGCTATATTTACATACTAGCACGTTTTGAGAAATTATTGATTTTTCTACATTGTTGTACACGGTTAGTCACTATTTATTGATAAAACACTCGAATACGGCGGGCAGACAGAAGTTGAACATTCCACCAACAGTCTAAATAGTCCACATTTGTACCTTTCTTTGTTTAAAACTTAGCTAACTGCTAGCTTTCACCCATGTTAAATCTAGCTCTTCGGACTTTTACTAACTCTACTGTAAAATTACACGTTGTAATTTTTATAAAAACACAAAATCACACCCGACTTACCTCTAAACCTTTGCGCCTCGTCGTCTGACACATCAATGCCTTCTTCCATCAACTTTTTAAGGAGCTCCTCCATCAATAACCCCCTGAGAGTCATTTTCTGCGTCAAAGCTAGTCAGCGCGGAGGCGGAGCACTCATCGCTGCTGGCTTTTCAGCCTTTGGGATTAATGCGCGTTGCGAACTTGACACATGAAAATACAACATTGTGGTATTAATGCGCAGTTGTTTAGAAACCGTTATGCTGTCTTGGCGAACTATATTTGTAACTTACAAAATGTAGTCACCGTAACATAAAAATCTGCTTGACATTTTAACTTCCAAAGAACCTCGGTTTAACTTGATGTTGCAAATTCCATAAAAACCTCACAATTAATGAACAATTCTAGGATGTAGTAAAAGCGAAAAAGTAAATGGCCAAACATAACAGTAAAATGATTTCACGTTTTTGAAGGCTACAACCAAGATTTAAAACATTAAAAATTATAACTGGAACTTAATAAAATGGAAATGGACCAGTTTTTTTTTTAACATCATTTGGTTGTGCCTGCATGTCATTGTGTGTGTGTGTTTTTTTTAATATAATTTAACATAACTTACACAAAAGTAGGTTACAGATATTCTTTGCATCATAGGATAATTTACGTACAGAGGAGAGGACCAACAGATTTGATTATAACATGTAGCTTTTATGAGCACACTCACATCTCATATGAATTTTACAATTAACCAGGCCCATCCAGATTTTCCCATGCTGACCCATTACCATATTCTGCCACTGTCACTGCAGTACAGGTCAAAATGGTACAGATTTGTACTTTATTTCAAATTGAACCTTTCAAGGGGCATTTCTGGACTTTTAAAGACCAGTATTGTACTTTTAAGGGAACATTTACAAAAAATGTACCTATAGGTACAAAAATGTTCTCCTCTCGTACCTCTATTTCTGAGAGTGCAGGTTATGTTTATTATCATTATTATTATCATTATTATTATTGTTTATAATACTTTGATAACATATAATAATTTGATAAGATTGTAATGTCATATAGTGTGATATAATGTTCATATTTCAACCTGTAACATAACCAGGTTTGATCAAACCAATGTCTGTCACATTTATAGACAACTTTGCTGCCAGTGTTGGAGATACTGTCTTTCCACCTTTTAGTATGTAGGGTTACTGTAATACTTTTCAAAACTTTACCAAAACCTAACAAAAACATTTTTTAAACCTGTGAGTTAAGCTAAAAAGTAAATGATATTAATACAAAGTTCTGTGTAAATCATAAATGTTCAAATGGGACACTGAAATAAAGCTTAACTCATCTCATCTGAAAATTCACATTATGTGGAATAGTTGAACAGAGGGAGCATTTGAGAAAACTTAATTCTATATAACAATGAGATTGTGGCATATTATTTTGCTCACTGCAGGGGTACTAAATAATCTAATGTTACTATGGGTCATATCAGAGACAAAACATGCCATATAAGCAGGAAAACAAATTAACTACAATCAAAAAACAAAAAAATGCCTCACATGTATAAACTGAAACAAAATTATTCCATCCATTCTCTTCGGCTTATCAAATCCATGTCTGATTTGAAAGTAATGTACACTGCATGAACTGGTATTTAAGCTGTAATTTGAAAGACACACATGAAGCTTATTTAGGCTATACAGTCCTACTGCTGTCCAGGGTGTACTCTGATGTGGGGTTAACAACATTAACAAAAAACAAGAAAATTAAAAATGCATATGCAAAATAGAAAAAAAACCCAAATCCTCATCATGTCAACAATCCTTAAGGAAACACATCATGCTCTTCCAAATCCTGGTGAATTCCGTATTGCAAAATCCATGTCTGATTTGAAAGTAGTGTACACTGCATGAACTGGTATACGAAGGATATTTTCACAAGTATTGGCCACTGGAAATCTGCAGTTAGTGACGAACTCAAGGCTTGGCTTTGGAGAAAAACCCAGGGCTGGTATGCTGTCACATCCAGTGCAGAAAACAAGAATATCTTCCAAAGAGACATCACTTTCAACTATAAGATAGAAAAATACAAAATGATAATGAGATTCTGACTAAGACTATTGATGTACAGATACATTAAATTACCAAAAGATTAAATCAAAAGTGAAACATGTATATTTTTTTAAATTAAGCTGTAATTTGAAAGACACACATGAAGCTTATTTAGGCTATACAGTAAAACCACAATGTCAAAAAAAGAAGTTAGTGGAGACCACAACATATTAAGCGTACGTGGATGCAGAAATAGCCTATTATTTGTACTCAGTATACAGGATTGGTAATAATTTATTTATTTAGTTATCCTCCTATTTATCCTGTTATTTATTTATCCTGTTAATACACTGAAGTCAAACTGAAATCACATTTGGATACAATGTTCTTTGTAAATCGAGCACTTGCATCAGTACTATCTATCTACCTTTTTTGTTATGGCGTCTATGTCTGTAATTTCATGATGCTGCTGCACAAAAGTGAGAATTTTGATTCATGGTCAAACATTGTGCCAAATAGTGAACTCACATTCTGCCTCCTGAAGATAGTCTTGCCAGAAAGCCAGGGTCCGGCACTCGTCTTGAAATGCATTACTCCCTCGTTCAGAGTGAATGATCTGGAACAGATTCTCCATATCAGTTGCTCTCAGAGCCATTCCAGCTTTCACGAAAAGGCACTTCATCTGAAGAGGGTATGTCTGTAGAGCATCTAGGACACCTAGAGACCTCAAGCCATCTCTGAACCTAGCCAAAATAAAACAAAATCAAATTGTATTTTATATTACTATTATTATATTTGTATTTGATGGGATTTGGAACCTGTATCATAACAAGAGGTTTTGAGGTTTTATTAAGAGACATTTCTGAACTAATTACATTTTACTTTCCTGTGGACTGCTGTATCAGGGGTGAAGAACATTTTTCCCCTTACAGGGCCAGACTGTCTTAGATACAGATAAAGAATGCCTATACATGGAACAACTGAGCTGAAATATGATACACAGGGACTTGTCATGAATTGGAGTAAAAGTGACAAATTGCTTTCAAATACATCTGATCTCTTTTTCCATTGGCATAACTTTTCTGTCAGTCTACAGTCAACCCAAATGCTACTCAATTTTATTCTATTTTTATTTACATATTTAAACACATGCCTACATTGGCACAGATACAACGTTTTATGTGAATTTTAATTTCATGAATGAAAGATATCTGTTTTGTTATGAACTGTACTAGAATGGAGCGCTACAGACCTGTACCACCAAATAAAGATAAGTAGGGTAATACCATTGTTTCACAACACAATGACTTTAGTTTGACAGGCTTAATTTTTTACCAATACAGTATGTGTTTAGACATACCTTTCAAAAGGTGCACGGGTCCGTTGAAGGACATACCAGTGAGCCAGATCCAAAGCAGTTTCTTGTTTGTTTTGAAGTGTTATGCAAACATTGTGACCAGCAAGACTGATCAAGCTGGCTGCCTGTGCAACTGCATCTTGCAGCTGTAGATCACTCTCGGCCTGTACGATCTAAAAACAATATGAGGAAATTAAAAAATGAATTATTTGACTGTACTATTTAGTAGAACATACACAACTAGTAGCTTCAGTATTTAATTAGTACATTAACCCTATGAAACCCCATAACCCATCAGGAGGCTGAGGTATAAGTTATTAAGCTGGAAAACAAGTCCAATCATTAAATTCTGAAAACTGAAACTTGGAGTTTCTTGGGCAGTAACCAACAGAACCATAACCTGCCACACACATTTTTAGTTCTTCCTTCTTGTAGCCATTAAAATGTTTGATCTTTTACTAGAAAGGTGCAGGACTCGGGCAAGAAAAATTAGGAAAGTGTTAGTAAAAATGTTGGACAAGCAAAAAAAGACCTACAATGAAATTGAAAGAACCAAAGGAAAATATGCTCACCGACTGCACTTGTGACCTTGTTTCCTCATCAGTAATATGCTCAGTGCTGACTTTTACATTATCTGGACCCTTTTGAAGACACTCATACAAGAGTTCAGACAAGAAACATGGACTCTGTCCCCCATGAGCAATTGACATTGCCATGATCTGGCCAGCATAGTAGTATCCATTATCTTTCATTGCTGTTAACAAATAAAATAAAACATCATCTCAAAAGCTTGCATCATTATTTTTGTTACTGTGGCATTTTTTATAGTACAAGTTACCAAATGTTATTTCTGAAAAAATATTAACCCATACAGTTGCACCCATAAGAGTTTGGATAATGACAAAATCATCTTAATTTTGCTGTGCACCACCACGTTGGATTTTAAAACCAAACAATCAAGATGATACTGAAGTGCAATTCCTTCGAGATATTTTATTAAAAAAATGGCACCAGCTGATTAGGAATTACAGTCAATTTTATACATTATCCACCATCTTTAAAGATGGTTGCTTTAGACAAGTGATTGAAAGCTAACACCATTTTATGTATTATTTTTAATACAAGGATTAAAATTCTTTAATATTCTTTACAGCCTTACAGTCAGATCAGGTAACTGAGCTGGCTTGGTATGCTTTGGGTTATTATCAATTTACACTGTCCAATCAATTTAGCATTTGCATTTGGCTGAATCTGAACAGATTGCCCTTTACACCTCACAAATCACCAGTGATATCATTGACAACAGTAGTGGCTTGGTTCTATGGCAGCTACTCATGCCCATGTCATAACACTGCTTCCACTATGTGTGACTTGAGCTATTCTTTTCTTTACTATACTTTTCTCCTTCCATCATTTTGGTTAATCTTGGTGCCATCTGTCCATATCTTCATAGTAGTATAGCATAGTTCTTTTAGATGTTTTCTGGCAAAGTCCTTCCAGTTATTTACTATTGCACCATGTTTTAAAACATCTGTGTTTCCATTCATAAGTGCATCTCCTGATTGTTGAATTACACCATATCAGTCATTTGAATAATTACTTTTGAGAAATGAGAGAGCATGTATAAAAATGGCCAGAATTTCTAAATATGCAGTACTGTTTCAAACCTTTCAATTAAAGCAGAGAATCTGCCCCTCAGTCAATCTAGGTTTAATTTTTATAATCCTCTGTGGTGGTACAAAAATTTTATCATTGCCAAAAAAATGTGTTTAGTTAACTGTATGAGATACTAAACTCGTACATGTAATCACAAACCAATTGATGTATAATGTATTGATGTAAAATAAATCAAATGGCAACAATTAATTAAATCATAAGTACCTTTAGAATTGCACGTAAGAACTTTAGCATTGGGTGGACCTTCAAAGATGCCAAGTTTGTCCTTGACTTCACAGAGGCAAAGTCGGAAGAACTCCCGAGTAGGTCCTCCATTGTCAACAGCACCCTCAGATATTCCATAGTCATCAGTAAACTTCACATCTATTTTTTTCTCTGGTGAAAAATTGGATCTGCCCATGGCTCTGGATGCTCCATCCCACACATTTCGCCTTATGATGTTGAAGCGTACAGTGCTGTCATTATTTACTCTAGTAACAATCTGCTCCAAGATTCTCTCTAAGCTCTGGACGTCACTGAAACATACACACACACACACACACACACACACACACACACACACACACACACACACACACAAAAAATAGTAAAGAAATATACTAGTCTCAATGGCAATAACCCACCAACAGAATAATGATGTACCATCCTTAAGACTGTAACTGATATTTAACAAAAAAGAGATACAAATCAAGAATGTTTGTGATAATGGAAAAAAGATTAAGTTTAAGTTAAGTTTAAATTTTGATCTTGTCATAAATACACTATTATTTATAAATAGTATAAATACACTATATAAATACAAGCAAAACAAGAAAAACAACAAGATCCAACACTGACAACCAACCTCGATTCAAGAAAGTAAAAATAAACCAAAACATATATCAAGTAAAATATAATTAATCTGATAGCCTTGGTAATCTTCAAATGACAACAGAAATCGCTGGTTGCAGTTTGTAGTTTGCTTATTCAAACTGATCCAAAACTAGACAGTAAGTGACTCCTTTTCCGCAACAAACATAAAATAATGGTTAATATGTTGACCTTTCAACATGACAAGTAAAAGTTTGTATTGTACTGACCTTTCACTTGCACTTGAGTCTAAAGACCTTGAAATGGCTTCTTGGAGGTCGGGGTCATCTGACAGGTATTCTTCCTCAAACAGGCCAAGATATGTACTGCAAAGCCAGAATGTTTTGTAAATTATTTAGTTAAATTACATATAAATTATGTTGACATAATTACGTTATCACAATACATAGATTGGCCTCAGCATTATTAAAGTTGTGTGGGATCATCTTGACAGACAACAGAACAAAAAGCCTGGAAAACTATTCCTGAACCATGCTTAAAGAAATTCAATAAAAAGAAGACATCACCATCAAGAAAGCTTGGATAAGAGAGTTCAAGCTATGTTGAAGACTAAAGTAGCTCATATCACATTTTGAATTTTAAGCTCATTAAAATTCTACAAGTTTTGTTCTACTCTAATATACTGCGCTTCCATGTCTGTTTGTAGACTTCAGTAAATCACTGCGCTTCTTTCCTATTTTTCCAGCAAAATACAAAGAAAGCAGGGGTGGCTCATGACTTTTGCACAATATAGCTCAAAAGATTAAAAGATACAAACATGTACAAACACATACCTGTAGGATGTGCTGGATAAACTTGGCTGGGTAGGTCCATTGGACACACTGGAGGTGTTACTAGAGAAGACACGTGTGTCACCAGTAACACTGGCAGAAGAACCCACTGATAAGCCAGGTGTGTTGTAACTGACAGAGGCAGATGTTCCACTGGAGTAAGGCTCATCCTCATCAGTAGCAATGACAGAAGGATTGGTGGACATTGTGAGGGTGTCAGCAGAGATGGAAGATTCAACAGTACAAACATCTTGGGTAGCAACGCACCAGATGACCTCATCATCAACAGTCATGGACTGTGTGTTAACAATGGGAATGGCTGAGGGAACTTCTTTAGAAGTTTCAACTGTGAGAACACAAAGAACAGGAGTTTAACTTTTGAATAATATCTAATCACATATATAGCTTTTACTTTTCATGTATTTAGGGGTACATTTCTTCCTGCTCAAAATATTAAACTAAATTTAAATATGATTTTAACAAAGACTTGACACTTAACTAAAGACACAATGCCTAAGATGACTAAGTAACAGACACTGAACCAACTTAATTTCCAGTTTATTTGGAGTGACTTTTAGATAGAAATATTTACCACATTTGTCAGAATTCAACGTTTCTGTGAAATCCTGCCTGCTTGTATGGCTACTCTCTCCATCAGAATATGTCTGTAAATTAAAACAGATAATACATTTCATTATACTGACAGCAAAATGGCATAATAAATATTAGTAATATGTTTATGTATTAAAACATAATACAAGTGACAATGTTTAAGGGAGTTTAAAATCCATCTTTGCCTTTTTGACTCTCATTTTATGAACATACATACATTTGCTGAAATGCTCAGGATTACTTACTGATTCATTGTCCTCACATAAGATGACCTTGTCAGGTCTGACATAAATTGACTTCTGATGAAACAGTTTTTTCACAAGGTCTCCATTCAAAGTCTGTTTGGAAGTGAGTGATGGCTCAACTAGTTTGGTGTGGCATGCCAGCAGAATCTGCAGCCTAGGGGAGGAAGAAAACAGTGTATATGAAATTTTTGTTAAGGCTAACAGACTACAATACAATACAATACATTAAAAGGCTTAATTTTTGTTAACTCTAAAAGATATCAATCCAGTCATCTGATTGGTGCTCCCAGATCCTTTTTGGAAATACCCAAAGTTGACCTTTAATAATATAATAATCTAAGTAACAAAAAAATCTTTTTATAAAAAAGGATCTAAAGCTTACCTGCATCCTTCAACAACTGGCTGGAAGGCTGTCCTTATTGCCTGCATTACCATGCAAACAGTCACAGCTAAACTCCAGTGCAGATTTTATATGTCCATTTTCAAAAAGCCAAGCTTTTTTGTTACGCCTTGGCACATGTGCAGTTAGATGGTCTGGCAAGAGAATCACTTCTTTGGTGAAAGACTGAGCCACAGAATGTGACCTGCTTAGCTGTGCTGGAAACCTAATGGAGGATAAAGGTAAAGTAAACATTTCTGCATGTAATATACTCACATTTCTCTGATCAATGAAGTACATTTAATTAAAAAAATACACCATGCTGTACACATGTCTAATTTGCATTAATAAACACCCTCTAGCCCCATGGTAGCTAGGATAGGCTCTTGGAATCCTGAATTGGATAAGTGGAAGAGAACGGATGGATGAATGGATGGATAGATGATGTAAGATAGTGGGATGGGTGGGTGGAGAAACTTAACAATCACATAAAAAATTTTCTTAAATTCACGGAGTACTTTTTGTTGCTTTAAAAAAAGTTTCATTAAATTGATACTGCCAAAAACTATGTACTGTAACAACTGATGTGCTTTGCTTTTACACGATGTTTGCAGATTAAGCCTACGGGACGTGAAATATTATAGAAATCGCATGTTTCCACAATTAAACAAATTAACTGTTGTACACAGTTTAGTCTCCACACGCTGTCAGTCTATCGCACAGTTTTTTTGTTCTGTTTTTTTGTGATATTTTTGTTTACTTAGCTTCGTCGAGCAGTTGAAACCTACGGGCAATTACTAACCTTCCACTAGTAATTTCAGTGCATTTAGTTCTGTTCTTACCTCTTCTGCCTTGGGCCCTTTCGAGTGAAAGGTCTAAGATTGTAGATGGGACCCGTTGTGGGGCACTCCTGTGATGTGGAAGGCACGTTCTCCATAACGTTAGCTGGATAACCAGGGGCTATCTGACCGGAGAGGTTCACTGCATTTGGTCTTCCACGATGAAAAAGTGAATAAATTTCTTCATCAGTAGTACGATGCGGTACACTGGTACTAATATTAGGTTGGCCAGAACATGCATTTGCCAGGGTGTTTATTAGCTCCTCATTACTTAGAATTTGGGCCACAAGATTCCGTGCGGACTGTCTCATAGTGCCATTCCTCGCAGGTACAAACAAGGAAAACACTAGATGGCGCAAGCGCCTCCTTGACGTCAAGTTTCATTCCATATATTCAGAAGATCATTCTATATATTCAACTTTTATTCTATATATTCAAGTTTCATTCTATATATTCAGACTTTGATTGTAATATATATTGTAATATATATATAATATTTTCCTAAACGGCATTCCATAATATATATATATATATATATATATATATATATATATATATATATATATATATATATACACAAACTAAAATGTCTATGGGCAACTGACTGCACTCAGACCAAAGGGGGCTGAATAATTACGCACACCCCACTTTTCAGTTATTTATTTGTAAAAAATGTTTGGAATCATGTATGATTTCCATTCCACTTCTCACGTGTACACCACTTTGTATTGGTCTTTCACCTGGAATTCCAATAAAATTGATTCATGTTTGTGGCTGTAATGTGACAAAATGTGGAAAATCATAAATACAAGCCACTGTATTTATGATGTTTTCTGTTTGTGGGCTTGGAATTTAGACAAGTGAGCCGTCAGCATTCAGGGTAAAATGCCTGCCACTGACACTCCCCTGTGTGTTTGTACACTCAAAAAAGGGAAATTGGGTGGTTGTCCCAGACGCCTTAACGGCCACTCACATCCTGGGCCATCTGACCTCAGGAAATCACATGATAGGGTGAGGCTATGTTTCACAATGAGCTCACCCGAAACCTTGGCTGATTGTGACCTACGCCCATTTTCACATCTTGGCTCATGTGATTAGGTAGAGGATCATCAGGGGGTCCTTTGCCCCTCTCGGTGGGTTACCCCCACTGGGTTTAAATCTGGGACTCTCCACCATTTGACCCTAGAACTGAAGAAGCTTCTCAGATGAGGTGTGAAACGTCTTCAAGCAAATTGGGTGGTTGTTATATGTACAAAAGTCTAACTTGTAATTTGAACAAAATAATTTCATGTTTCTCTGGTGAACCAAAAAAATGATGTAGGATCTGCATGAAATTCAACAACTTAATTCGTTCTTGTTGAGATGACATGATACAATTTAGTTAGAGTGGTTAGTTGCTGGACTCACGGAATTCACAAGATCACACAAGATTTTAAACCACAGGAAAATCACTGGGGTTAGAAGAGGAAGACAACTATACACACATCACGTGTATGCTATTGCTGTTTATTGCGGTTTAACCTGTAAGGACAAAAACGTAATTAAAATTCTGTCAAGCCTAATCTTAGCTTTACTACTTTTTTAAGCCTGGCTTGACAGCTTGATGGTGTAGTGGTTAGTGCTGTTTCCTCAGAGGGTCCTGGGTTCAAATCTGCAATCAGGCTAGTTTGGAGTGGGTTTTCTCTGGGTACTCCGGTTTCCTCTCACAGCTAAAAGTCATGCAGTTAATAGAGTTAGGTTAATTACTGTTTCCAAGTTACCTATAAGTGTGACTGAGGGCAAATGTGTGTCTATCTCTTTTTGTTAGCCCTGCGATGGACTGGTGACTTGTCCAAGGTTTACCCTGCCTCTTATCACTTTTGGGTTATGCCCCGGCCCCCTGCAACCCGGAAAAAGTTAGGAAGATAGAGTGGATGTTGTTGCAAATCCATGAAATTTTTATGTTAAACAAACACTAGACTTTGTTGAACATTATGTAAGATGAAGACAACATGTAGTATTTAAGTGACCAAGTAGTATTGGGGTAAAAGTTATTGAATACTGTTGGAATAAAGTGACAAAATTGTGAAGGATTAAAATATTCCAAGAGCTCAACTTACTTCATCTAAACATGTTTCAATCACATTTTATCAACACAAAATGCACAGGTTTATTGAATATGAATAAGTCGTGTCAATTTAACTCAGTTTTTTAAGTTTCAGCCAAAGCAAAACATTTGTGTGCAACCAATTACACTATTGAATTAAGTAAATCCAACATGTTCTTTTTTCAATGTAGTTGACACGAAGTCTGGATCCCTTTTATCACAGTTTCTTCCAAAGATGTGAGATGCTGTCATAGATTTCTCTAAAGAAAAAAAAAACACTCTTCAAGTATTCATTCTCAGTTCTTGTACTTTAGTGCTGTGATAATATGACATATACAGAGAAAACAAGACAAACAGAGGTTTGGGAACAAAGAGGAAACAATCTGAGCATTTTCGATCCAGACTACATGAACCGTATCCACAGCCTATGACATCATAGTGATGTACTCGGCTCGTACAGACTCAGGACTATAAAATGACTCTTTATCTATTTTATAAAGATATACATGTTAAGTAAATCTAGTTTTCCAACTCCTGTTTCAGGACCTCCACGTCTTACTCAGCTTCCTCCCTCCTCTGTTCATCTTTTACCTGCTGCTGGACTTCAGTTACTTTTTCTTCAAACTTGGAAGAGAGAAAAGGGAATATAAGAAATGAGGTTAATCTGTAATGAACACCTACATAAGTCACAGCAGAGTACATTTATTTGCAGAGTAGTCTCCCCCTGCTGGTCATTATACTTAATAGAGGTTGAACAAACTTTGCTTAATTGGCTTCACTTTTCACACCCAGACCATCATTTGTTATAAATCCATGTTATGATGTATATGATTACAAGATTTATTACATTTATCTTGATTCTAAGATTCAAAGATTAAAAAGTGCAGTGTAATTCTGGACAAAACACAACAAACAAAAAACAAATGTGTCAAATGTAATTTGCCAAAATTAGCTGCATCTCCTGCTACACGCAGCCACTTTTAGTAGTAGTATAGGTTAGTAATAAACTGAAATGAACACATGTAAATGAGGTGGGACCTACTATGTGCAGAAATGGCTGAGAGGCAGAAAATGGGGAAAACAAAATAAAAACAAAAGTCTCATCAACGATGACTTACTAAGGATGAATTAATCACTAAAAGCAACTTCATTAAAGTACAAGTAAAATTAGAGTATGTATGTGTACACTGTGTATTAACAAATATAAAAAGGATATATTTCAATGCAATTTAACAGAAAAGGATTAAAATCATATTATAGTTAGTTTGATGAATTTCCAATGTAAAGTTTAGGTTATTTGAATAAATTTGTCCTTTAATGAAAAATCAGTAATGAAGACCTTGATGAATGCAGTTAAATTATAGATATGAACCTTTATGTCTTTGGTCTCAAGCTCCTTCATTCAGGATTTCAGGGCCATCTCAGCATCCTGCCTCCTCTGCTTCTCTTTCCCAAGCCTCTGCTGTAATTTAGCTACTTCCTCATTCAACTGGGAGGAGAGGGAAAATGGTGAAGGTACATTTATAAGAGTTCTGCATGCAATATAATTACATACAATAAAGTTGTAATGAGAAAAAAATGCATGTCAACTTTTTTATTGTGAAATTAAATCTAATGAACAAAATATGAACCTCTTTCTTTTCGGCTTCAAGCTTCTAATTTATGGTCTGCAGCTCCTTCTCATCTCTTTCTCTTCTATTTTTCTCAGCACGGAGCTCCAAGAGTTCAGCCTCTTTTTCTTTTAATTCAGGGGAAAGAGAAACAATGGACACATTTAACTGAACAAATCAAATATTAATTATTTAACCTGATTATTTTAGTTTATGTAATTAATGTAAACATCAGTAGTCTTAAAAAAAGACATTGAATAGCGACAGTGATTTCCAGAGAGAAACTGCAGCTGAAATATAATATCTCAAAAATGTTTGTATTTGGAGTAAAGTTCAAACCTGAATGCATCAAATAACAGATATAAGGTAATAGGTTAATCATGTAATAATAAAAAGAAACGTGAAAATGAAATTACTTCTTTTTCATTGGTCTCCACCTTTGTTTTCAGGGATTGCACTTCCATCTCAGTATCGCTCCTCCTCTGCTTCTCTTTATTAAGCAGATGTTCTAGTTTTGATACTTCATCATTCAGCTGAGTAAGCAGAAAATGTTTTAAGCTGTGGTGGTTACAGGTTGTTTAATGTTTATAAATAAATGTTTAACCACTATCTGCTGTGTGTGTTCTGTGAGTAAGAGTACTCACTGAGAATGATTCTAAGTGACCTCAAACCATCGGCTTCTTCATCGTAAGTAATGAAAAATTCACCCCTTTATTATTAGCTTCAAACTTCCTCTGTGTGGTCTGTAGCTCCTCCTTATCTGCCCACCTCTTAACTTTTTCAGCACGGAGCTCAAGAACTTCAGCCTCTAGATCTTTGACCTTGGAGAAAAGGAAAACATCAGAGTCATTCTTACTAAAGGGGAAAAGTTTCTGTATTGTACTCTGTAGGTTATCTATCTGTTCTGTTGCTTTTATATCGTTTTAATACTATTTTTATGTTTCGTTTGATATGCTTTTATTCCCATGTGAAGCACTTTGAAATAACTTCCTTTTTTAAAACGCGCTATATGAATAAATTTTACTTAGTTTACTTCAGTTCAACTATGATAGGGAACATATTTACAAACCAAAATGATGGAATAAAGTTGGTATTGTGTTCAGATTTGAGACAAAATTGCAGTGACCATCAAAAAAAAATAACAATAAAGAACAATATCAATAACAAAAACATCAATATTTATTTTAAAAACAAAATATATGGAGAACTGAGATAGTCACGTCCAGAGAGAAATTATAATTAATAAAGTGTGAGTTAATACAGAATCAATATAAGAGAATATATTGTGTAATGGGTTAATGAAATGATACCAAAAATCAAAAGCTGAAGTAAATAACCTTTTTACTGTTGGTTTCCAGCTCTTTCTTCAGTGTCTCTACGGTTATCTCAGCATCCTTCTTCTTCTGCTGCTGTTCCCTGAGCTGATGTTGAACTTCAGCTAGTTCATCATTCAGCTGTGAGGAGAGGGAACAGATATGAAAGGTATCTTTTCAAGAGTTTTCAATCTCTACTTTTTAAATTATATTTTAACATTTTAGGAGACAACAGATTTTAATACTTTGTTTAAAACAGTGCTTTGAAAACACATCAGATATCAGTGGAAGAAAAAGAAATCATGTTTGATATCTAAAGATATAATAAAAAAAAATGTCAGTGGTCTCATGTAAACAGGCCCTATCTTAGCTTGAAAGCTTAATAGTAATAAAAATGGTAAATCGTGTACCTCTTTATTCTTGTCCTCAATCCTCAGCTTCATGGTTTGCAGTTCCTTTTCATTTTCTGTGCTCCTATGTTTCTCAGCACGGAGCTTCATGACTTCATCAGTTTTGTCTTTTAACTTTGGCAAAAGGAAACATTATTTCAAAATGAGAAATCAGTTTACAGCTGAGTTGACTGCTAACTAAAGTGAAGAAAGCTCTCTGAAAGCCAGGTGGTTGGTTAACAAGCATTCATGTTGATGGTAAAGATTGGCAACAATCTTAGCACTAGAGAATAGCTAAATGTTGTTGTTTCTAGTCCTCTTTTAGCAGGAGGTTGATGGGGTCATGTAAAAATATTCAGTGCATTGAGATATAACTTGAAATCAAACTGAATGTACATAGGTAAAGGAAATAAAAGACAATAACCTCTGATTGTCTGTCTTCGAGCTCTGTCTTCAGGGTCTGCAGGTCTTTCTCCAACGATTCATTCTTAGAACAGAGTGATTGTAGCCTGTCTAAGTCTACATTTTCCTCCAACTGAAAAATAAATAAAGAACCATGTTGTTGTATTAAGCTTAAAATGTATTTCTGCTGTGTCTCTAATACCAGGGTCACTTGAGATGACATGATTTGGTGCTAGAAATTTTATTAATATTTATTTATAGTTTATGTTTTCACATAAAACTGATTCTCACAATGTAGAGATTTGTTTACTTTGCCTTCCAACTAAAGAGACAGTAAACATTGCTGCATATTCTCACTCTGCTTTTAACAAAGGCTTCATTCTCAAAGTGGTTTTGCCTCCCCATCATATAAGTCCCTTGAGATGACATGTGTTGTAATCTACCAGAAACCTAATGGAACAGTGCTGATATTGTATGAGCAAGTTTGTGTGTGTATTTGAGAATTACTTTCTCCATCCTTTTGATAGCAAGGGTAAGCTTGGTGAACGTCCGTTGTGACTCATCCATCCCTTTAAGCATGTCATTTCTCAGCCACTGAAGTCTCTCCAGCTAACAAAAACAAACACAGTGGAGAGGATCAATATTACATTAGTCATACTGGTTATACTCCTAGAGCTTAGCTTAATGGCTACATAATGAATGGGGGGAAGAGTTGCTGATCTGTCTCAGCTCAAAAATGAAGAGAGCAGTGACATATTATCACATCCATCCATCTTCATCTGCTCATCCAGGTTTGTGGAATGGGGGCAGCAGAGTAAGCAAGAAAACCTAGACCTCGTTATTCCCAACCCCCTGCTTCATGATGGGGGAACACCGAGTAGTCCTCAGGTCAGGAGAGACATGTGTCTGCACCGTGTCCTGGATCTGGCCTGGGGCCTCAAATCAAAAACAATAGTTTGATTTGTTATATAGAATTACCTCATTTTTGAGCTCCTCAATCTCCTCATCCTTGCTCTTGAGTTCAGCTTGTGTCTTCTGCAACTGGTTGACTGTCTGCAGGTTTTCATTCTGTTCATTCTCATCCTGCAGCATCTGGACATCAGCTTTTATGTCTTTACTCAGAGACTCACTTACAGGCGTCTCCTTTCATTGAAGCATAGGCGATTGAAAAAAAAAATAAATTTGAAATGTTTGGTCATATTATTTTAGTACTGTGTTTATTTGGTTAACAGAAATATACAATATGCTATAGTGGTTAATAATAACTGAAACCAAATATGAATGTTACTGGAACTTAATCACTGTCTTAAAGGGAAGATAAAGAAATATCTTTCACGTTCACCTCGTTGGTCTTGCTGTCCTCCTCATTTATCTCATTTGTCTGAACCTTGTTGGCCTCGATTTCATTTGTCTTTACATCATTCATCTTCAGCTCATTCTTCACCTCATTAATCTTGACCTTATTTATTGTCTTTGCTTCGTTTGTTTCAATCTCATTCATCTCCACCTCATTCGTGTTCACTTGCTTTTCCGCTTCCTTCCGAGGTTCCCGGTTCTTGTCCTCCCCATCTGTCTGGTCCATAGCTTTATTTGCTTTAGTCTAGTCTAAGTGAGAAATATAGAATTGGACTTTAAAAAGTCATCTTAAAAGATAAGTTTTGCTCATCCTGACAACAGTGAAAATCTTGGCTACACAATAGATGAAGACAAATGATTTAAAGAGTTTTTCATGATCATGAAAAAATGACATTAAAATAAATGTAATAATTGATTGGGTAGAAGATCTGACATTTTTGGTGAATAAAAAAATATTCAGGCCCTGTTTTAAAAACAATCAGTATTTGTTTGTACATATATGACCAGGCAATAGTAAAACTCAGAAAAGCGCAATGTGAACCACAGTTTCACGACTGCTCAGCAAATAGTTCGTGAGTGTTTGCAGACAAGTTGGCATCTTCTATTCAAGATCAGTGTTGGTCAAGTTACTTGAAAAAAGTAATCAGTTACTAATTACTGATTACTTCCCCCAAAAAGTAATCCCGTTACTTTACTGATTACTTATTTTCAAAAGTAATCAATTACTTAGTTACTTAGTTACTTAGTTACTTTTTAAAAACACGATTTACAACCTGAATAGGTGATAAAGCGATAGATCTTTCAGCCCAATTCTACTTTTTCTGCATAATTCATCATACAAAATGTAATCAAATGGAAAAGTCTCTTTTTAAAACTTGTTTTATTAGTTTTAATCTTTTAACTTTATGCATCAAGCAAAAATTAAATTATATGCAACATTCTCTGACTGGAAGAAATTTGTTTAACATTTAAACCTATTTTCTGCACATTCCAGCACATAAAATATTTTTTGTGTTTACACTCACTCTTTCAAATAGATGCAAGTAAAACACAGCAGAAAATAAATAAAATCAAAGACTAGCGGTCCTGTTGCTCTATTTTCACCTGTAAAGCAGGACTGGGGTAGGCGGAGGTTTACCCTGGTGCAGGTGTGCCGCAGCGGTCAGTGGAAGACTCCGCGAGTTTCTCTGTGAATTTCACATTACGTCGTAGTACACTCGGTGCTTGCTTGGAAGTTTAGGGGTTTTTTCGCTGTAAAAAGAAGTTTTCTTCCCACGCACAACGGACACTAATGTTTTTGTCACTTTTTATGTACTCAAACTCAAAATAAGGTCAGTACTTCCACGCTTTAAACGCTGCATGCTACACTCTGTCCCGCACTCGATATATTATGATCTGCAGACAGCTGTTGTCATGAACGTCGCACTCGCTTACGTCACTGTCATGAGACGTTCTCGCAAAAAATCACGGTTTTAGTAACGCAGTAACGCAGCGTTCCTACGTGAAAGTAACGGTAATCTAATTACCGTTTTTGCAATAGTAATCCCTTACATTACTCGTTACTTGAAAAAAGTAATCAGATTACAGTAACGCGTTACAAGTAACGCGTTACTGCCCATCTCTGATCAAGATACAGGTGAATGTCACAGTCTGTTAGCCAGTGGTGGTTTTTGATATGAGCGACATGGGCAGTTGCCCAGGGCAGCATCGTAGTGGGGGCGGCATCATGTCTGTGAAGTTTCTGAGGGCCGCATCACAGCATCGGCAAAAAAAAAGTTCCTTGCATCCACGCTGCCCCGACATGCCAGCTCATTTTGGGGATTGCATGGACACCAATCTGTTTTCTATTGCTCATTTGTGAGAAGTAAGGGCGCCCTCCGTTTGCGAGGTGTGCCCGCTGCTTGCCACACAGAGAGGAGAGGAGTGGGGCGGTGGGGGATAACCACCTAATAACCCGCTTAGGAAATTAATTAAACAAAATAAAAACAAATCAACAAAGTAGGGTTCAACGTTAACTCCGTCATCACGATTAACGCAATTAAAATTTTTAACGCAATCAGCCCAACTGGAGCTCAGAATGACTCAAAATCCCTGAAATGTCTCTGTCAATGCATTTCGGGCAGTTTGTCCAAAGTTTGTCCATTCTGCGCTCCAGATGGGTTGATTGCAATAAAAATTGTAATCGCGCTAATCGTGATGACGGCGTTAACGCGTTAATGTTGACAGCCCTACAAGAAACACAAAAACTAAAGACATTATGATATAGACCTATAATTTGCACTGATGTGTTTTCTAAAATCTTAGAAAAGATTTAATGGCAGTTATTACAGTATTGTATTTTTTTTTCTAAATATAAATACCAATAAAGTGAAGTGACCAGTGCAGATTGTACAGCCTACTTGTGATGCTGTGTGCTTTGCGGAGGCACCGTCAAAGATAAATGTTCTGAATGGCAGGAAGCCTCATGTCAGTGATGTGCTCTGCTGCCTTCACCACCCTCTGTAGTGACGGCTGCTAGCAGAGCAGCTTCCGTACCAAACTGTAATGCAGCTTGTCAGCAAGCTCTCGATTGCACACCTGTAGAAATTTGAGGTGATGTTAGTGTTCATGCCAAACTTCCTCAGCCTCCTCAGGAAGTAGAGTCGCTGGTGAGCTTTCCTGATAGCAGTGTCTGTGTGAAGGGTCCAGGAGAAGTCCTCGGTGATGTTGACTCCAAGGAATTGGAATGCCCAGAGCACCAAACCCTGCTGCTAGGAAACAAAGCAGCAAGGACATTATCAATCCACCACCATATAGCTCTTTGAGACCAGTTATGCTAAGGGACTGCTGACAACCACCCACCAAACCACTCAGGGAACCTGTGTTTGCCAGGAGTTGCCAACCAGTGTCTAAGGCTTTGTCAGTGAGGTCTTAATGAGTTATGGGGTGGAGAATCTGTTAGATTAGCTCCATCAGTCACCATCTGCTAAAGCACTGATACTTTGTTCTGTTGCCATAGGTGTGAATTCAGGTGCTTCCTCTCAGTTTTTCCTGGACATTTCCCCTCTGTCTCCAAATCTATTGCCCCTAAGCTTTTTGCTCCCTTGCCCTCAACTGGAAGAGCTGTGGTGTCTGGCTCCGTTAAGCACCAAACTATTTTAATACTTCCTGTTTCTGATGTCCCTCTCAAAATCAGAAGTCACACCAGAAAGACGCTGGTCTCTGCCTCTGTCCTGGCAAACAATTGGATCCCCCATTCACCCTACTAACCTTATTTTCCCTTCTGTAAGTAACTGTGTAAATAAAGTCCCGAAAGTCTTTACCGCAATGCCTGTGTTCAGAGAAACATTCAGTAGAAATTTGTTTGTAATTTGTCTATCTCTTCATCTCCTTCTCTGTCTATTAAATTACTATTTCTCAGCTTTGTGTTTCTGATTTATGTCTGACTGAACATCTTTGTTATTCAGATTAGACGTCACTTCTGAACCAAGCATCTCACTGTTTCCTTCTTCCTTGGAAGCAGATAGAACAATGTTTTTTTTACTTACTGGTTCGGTCTCATTTTCTGGTTCACCTGAACTCAAATATTTGCTGACTTCCTCTCAGCTGAAAGTTAAAAATGTTGAAATGCTCTTCTATTTAGCTTTCTTCTTTCACAAAAACATAATATTCATATTGTTAATTGTACAGTCTGCAAAAAGCCTTAATTTATCCAGGAAGTCTTGGACTTTGTAGCAACTCGAAAATACAAGAAATATTAAGAAAATACATTCAATCTTTATTAATTTTGCTTAATAAACCTGCGTCACATTAGAACTTTTATACTTAATGGTTTTCTTTTCGTTTCCAGTTAAAAAGAGTAAGGACAACAAAACCAAAAATGCACAAGGTCAAAAGAAGGGAAATTTTTCTGAAAGGAAAAATGTGACATTTTAAAATGGCCTTCATGTTGACATGAAGAGAACACTGCAACTTTGTTTATTTTATTTTCAGGTGAAACTGTTGTTTAGCTAAGCTACAGAGAGCTATGTTTTATATTCATCATATATATATATATATATATATATATATATATATATATATATATATATACATATATATATATATATATATATATATATATATATGTATGTCAACTTACTTGCGCTGACTGGGAATGCAAACCAGCTTTTAAGATATTTATTTTACTCTTTAAATGAAGAAAAAATAATTACATTAAAATGAATAACCTATACCTCATTATTCTCTTTCAGTTCATTTTGAATAGTTTAGGTGTCAAAATAAAGCAAGTGATATGTGAACAATAATTTGAGGCATTTTAGCATAATTATAACTTAAGACATGCATAAATATACTAAATATGTTTGCAGTCTAAAATACCAAATAACCAAACAGTCAATATTTACCTCAATGATCAAAAGTTGAATGTGGTCCCTTAAGGTGAGTATGACTCTGTAACTTCTCCTTTATACACTGCTAACAGCTCTGTGCACACGTGCTGAGGAAGTAATTTTGGTTCATGTAGGTGGATTTTGTAAATGCTGGTTTCCTTTTAGTGTACATCAGGATGAAACTACACTAGATGGCAGTGTTTTATATTCACCTGCTGCGCATTAAAAGCTACACTATGTTAGACCTTGCTGTGAAAAAATGTTTCTATGGGCGCACCTTTACTTTTGTTTAGATTTGTACACAGAAACTTACAGAAATCTTATAAACTTACAGAAATCAACAATTTAAACAAACAAAATTTAGATCAAAACACCTCATAAAATTATCATAGCACATATCCACCAATGGAAGCACACATACACATTATAATTGTGATGGAAACAATCCAGAAGAAAAGCAAATTAAAATGCATGTAAGAGACTTGATTGAAAGGTAAGGCCTTCAAGTTCATGAAACTCTGCTTATTTATCATGTGGCTAAATGAAAGCTGAAACTCTAGACCAGCTGACATCTACTCATCACCTGGTAGTGCTAACAGGTTCAGCCTGTTCTGTAGGCCAAAGTTTTTTAAACACACTAAAAAGATCTAGGTAAAAGTTGACATAAGAAATGCATTCACCATGTATGTTAGGACTGAAGCACAATAAAAGTAAATACATTTTAAAAAAATGCTTATTTTAGAAACATTGGTTTATACTAGTGACTAAGAGATCTGAGCACCCTACAGCTAAGGAAGACACAGATAACAGCTGATGCCACATACATATAAGACATACACAAACCCACTGAATTAAAGATATAAAATAATTACTCTGACAGAATGTTTACCCACGTCTTCACTTCTGTTTTTTCATTTCTACTTTTTGACAGATGCTTTATAAAGGTGGTGTATAGCTAATATCATTAGGTTAATGTTGTTTTGTCTTCATGCATGCTCAGTCATCCAGTTAGTTAGTTAGTAAATCCCCAAAAGTTGATTCTGTTCATCTGGATGCAGCATTTTCAGTGGGTGAAACGTTTCATCGCTCAGTGACTTCTTCAGTCTCAGCTGACTGCAACCTTATAAACATTTGCATTGGAGTACATGCACAATGACTGAAACTAGCACCACTAAAGGAACAATGGGCTGGGAGGTCAGTTCCTTGATTATTAATATGCAAATTCTCATGACCATTGATCAAAGCTCAGTAAATAAGAAAGAGGACAGGAGAGGAAGAAGAGAGGTTAGATTTAAAGGTAAGGACTGCCCATTTAAAGCTCATGTGTAAGTTCTCATGTTTTTAAACCAGATAGTGTTTCTGTTTATATGACAGTGTGAATGAGTACCTTGGACATCCATCCATTCGCTTCCGCTTATCCTTTTCAGGGTCGCGGGGGGCGCTGGAGCCTATCCCAGCTGTCATAGGGCGAGAGGCAGGGTACGCCCTGGACAGGTCGCCAGGCTGTCGCAGGGCCAACACACAGGGACGGAGAACCATTCGCACTCACATTCACTCGCACATTTACACCTAGTGGCAATTTGGATTATCCAATTAACCTATCCCCACAAGCTGCATGTCTTTGGACGGTGGGAGGAAGCCGGAGTACCCGGAGAGAACCCACGCAAACACGGGGAGAACATGCAAACTCCACACAGAAAGACCCCGGCCTGATGGTGGAATTGAACTCAGGACCTTCTTGCTGTGCGGCAACAGTGCTAATCACCGTGCCACCGTGCTGCCTTAAATCCTCAAATGGTTTTAACCCTTACACTCCAGCTCAGAGCCTCGGGTTATCTCACCAACTCCTGCACATACAATAAATCTAAGCAGAAGCTCAGAGGAGACAGAGCATTTCCGATTTCTGCTTATGTTTCATGGAATGAACTGGCTTTTGCAAAATATTTTTAAAACTCTTCCCACAACATATCTGTACCCTTTGGTCTTCAACCCAGTGCAGGACATTAATCTTAATTTTTCTTTTTTTATTGTGTGGTGTTTTTGTTTTTTGTTTTTTACCTTTTTTACCTTTTCTGCCCCTGGTTCAAAGAATGGAACATTGATTGAATGTTCCACCCAAATAATTTACGTCAAAACAAATTTATTGTTAAAAGTTTTGGATTTTCGACTGGATTTGTTCTTGTTTGTCCTAGTCCTCGTTCTTGTAGTTGGCTCCTTCCCCGTGTCTTTCTGTGCTCTCTCTTTGGCTCCTTTGTGGGTTACTCTTATTCACCCTGGTTCTGTGTCAGTTTTTAACTTTGAACACTCGCCCCTTCAAACATCTGTGCACAGGCCTGGTGTCAAACTCCAGTCACTGAGGACCGGTATCCTGAAACTTTTGAATACGTCCCTATTTTAAGTTTAGTTTATTTTAAATTACATTTTTTTAAATATACTTGAGTAGGGTTAGGGGTTGCCACCTCAGCATGCACTGTAGTTTAATACCCCTTTCTTTAGAGCAATAACTTTTTCTGCACTTGATTTAATTAATATCAATAGTTTTTAACTTCTGTACTGTCCTTTCTGTAGTAGCTGGTAAATAGTGTGTTTTTGGATATACTGCACAAATGAGAACTACCCTCAATGCTTTAAGCTCTATATACACTCTATTTAAAAGGCACTAGAGTTATTGTTAACTGTAGTTAACTGGTGCTTGGCAAGTATAACCTCAATATGAAGGATATTAGGCTTAATTTTTAAAATCTCTGTCAACTCTTCTGTTATCATTTTTTGTTTGTTTGTTTTTTTAGAGGTTGCAGGTAGATATTAATCTACACTTATATGTGGCTAAACACAAGATACATGACACAGAAAATATGCTTGACTGAAAGCTTTAATGATGAGTAAAAAACAAAGAAAGTTTACTCTGCAGAAAAAAAGTGCTAAAATCAATCCTTTGGTAACACAATCACTCTGCTACTGTTATAGACATGAGGCCTAAAACACAGTTGACTTGTCACTTTGTTCATCTGGTTCGGTGCTAGAGGGAGAGGAAAAATGCAATGATGGAAAGTGAAATAAAGCAAAATAGCAAGCAGAATACAAACACCAATATATCAGGGTGTTTGTGTTGTAATGACATTTTCATGCTTCAGTTTCAGCCCCTGCGTCTTGATATTTTCCTGGCACAGATAGATGGCAGATTAACATGACAGTGCTGGTCATCCCAACATTTGGAACCTGTAATTTTCAAATTCAGAAATCAGTAAAATACTGCACATTTTTTTTAATCACAAGAACTCATGTAAATCAATGTGAGTTGAATTACCGCTAAAATTTATCTGCAGACAATCCTGTTTCAAATAATTATTGGGCTCTCCTCCGCACCAGTTTTGATAGTTGAAACGGCTCCCATCACTCCACAACCAAATACCCTCCTAGAGGACAGAAATTGAACATAGAACAGTTCAGGTCAGAATATTGAGGCTAGCCACAGTTTTTACAGATCAACCCACCATCATAACTTTCAATCTAACCAATTAGCAAATCTCTAATAGGCAATATTATTTAAGCTGCTTGTAATTTTTTTTGTATTAATCACTGTAGCCCATCTCAGATCCTCCATTCATATAGACAACAATCTTTCAAAAATGATGGTGATGAGTCACTCTCATGACTCATCAAATGACACCATTGACTGGACAGCTGGTGGCATGCAGTGTGTAGACGCTGTATTTTCAGATCGAACCAGCTTGAAAACTTGCATCAGGTAGCACCACCTATTACCACCTAATGAAAAACCCTCAAAACTGAGTTTAGTGAAGTCAAGCTGAATACAAACTATTGGAAAAGATGCATATAAGAAATAGTTAAAAAAAACAAAAACAAAAATAATTTCAGTTAAATTTTATTTATATGGTGCCAAGTTTCCTCAAAGTAGTTAATATTGTAAGATGCTAAACTGATAAAGAGAAAACTTCAAAAGACTGGAGAAAAGACATATTGTAGCACACATATTGTAATGATTAAAAAAAATACCCCAGGTGCATCGGTTCCTCCAACCCAAGTTACTCCATAGCCATTATGTGCAGTCAGCCTCTGAATCAGATGGTACTCTGTGCTGGTGTGCACAGATGCAAGGTTTCCTCCCATGGACAGGCAATTTCTCTTTAATGAAGAGTGACAGACAGAGCAGAGTTTTTTCAAAGTCACAACTGGACTAACATGTATTTTAATAGCAGTTTAAAGTGTTGGAGAAAAAGTAAGAAATTTACCTCAGCTGCAGCCCAATTCATGGCTCTTGGAACATAGAGAAAGCAGCGACGACGGATCCGAGTCCAACCCTGCGGACAACCCCTGCACCTCCGTGCTGGGGGAAAATAACTCTTTGTAATAATTCAGAAAAACAATAAAACCGAGTGGTGTTCTCCTGAGTACAAGCAAAAAATATTAAACACACTTGTTGTGTCAGATTAACAATAGAGTTGCTTGTATCTTTTTTTTTCTCTTTTTGGATGATCGTTCTTAATCCAAGTTCTCTTATGTGACAATCCTTTCCTCCTCTCTTTCTCCATTATATGCAGTTGTATTTCATCTTTAACTAAATTTTTAATTATAATTTTGTTATGTTTTCTCTTTATAATGCAATGATTTCTTTACATAATGACTATTGTGCTGCAATACTCACCAGCAACAGTGGACAAAGCCATCATCACACAAAGAAGTGCAGACACAGTCAACAGCTTCATGGTACCTCTGTGTAAAAACAAAGACCCAAAATGACTGACAGTTCATTAAATAAGTGATAGATGATAATTTGAGAGTTTGCAGCAGACCTTTTGTAGAGCCTCTTCACTCTTTTCAATATCAGCCAGTAGCTTCAGTCTTCCAGAGTAGATGTGCGAACAGAGTTGGACCAGTGTTTATACACAGGACTCTCTTTAATTTACATAGTTGCAAAACCAGGAAGTGACACTTGTCTAGGGTGTAGATTGACTGGGGTTATTCCAGATATAAATGGGAACTGATGATGGATAACCACACAGCATTGGTGGTAGGCAGTAGTGATAGATCTCAGGAAAAACCTCTAGGATCTGTGCCCATAGCTCAGTTCTAGGAACAGCAAAGGAACTGCACAGAACCCTTAAGCTCCCAGAAGAAGAAATCGTTAACCTTTCACTGAAGTTTACTGCAATAAAAAAAAGCTGCTAATGTTTTAATAAACATTAGCAGAACAAAATGACTGAAACATTGACCAAAGAAAACTTAATCATGTTTTTTTTCAGTGACTTTCTCTTTTTTTGAACTTCCAGCTGAAATGTGCTGGGATGACTATGGGTGTACCTTTGAAAACCTGCCAGTGCCAAGGAAATGTGATGATTTATAGGCTTAGCATTGTTATAGGAAGGTGTATCTTTTTGTCATCCATGTCACATTTGGGCTCATTTCTCCTTTCTCCTATATGATTTTACTTGCTTGTCTGATGTGGGTTGCACCATTTGACCTTAGGAAAATGAAAATTACCAAGAGTTCTTCGTCATTCCACATTTACATGGAACTTTCTGATTGCTGTTTATTTTAATTTCTCTAAACAAGATGTTGCGAAAAATAATGTGGCAGGATGTGGCCTATTCAGCAACTATTCCTCACTGCTGGTTCGTGGTGGACAAGTTACTTTGAAAAATGAATTATCTATAGTTACTAGTTACTTCTTCAAAAAAGTAAATGAGTTGGTAACTGAGTTATAATATTATAAAAGTAAATAATTATTAGGAACAGTAACTGTCATTGAATGTTCTCAGTCACCATTTAACCCTAGTACTGAAGAAGGTTCTTGGATGACAGGTGAAATGTCCTCAAGCAACTTAAAGAAGTCCAGATGCTTTTCTTTCGAAACTCCTTAGGAAAAGTAATACTTAAAAAAAAAAAAAAAGCTTAACGCTCTGGGGTCCAGTTTTTGACTACTTTTTACCTCTGCATTTCACCTTTAAAAGCTATTTATCTGCCTAGTTTGGCATCATTCTTTTCAGCACAACATCATGCTAGAAAAAAAAAGTTATATTTTTTACCATACCATTACTTTTAACTCCGTTATTCCCATCACTGCTATTCATTCATCTTCAATTCGTCGATGACTTAGGCAGTTGTTCCCTCATCATCGTGTGATTGTCAAAATATACTGTTGCAGTCAAAGTGAATGAGTTCTGCCCTTTGTTTCAAAAATCAGTTGAAAGCATGACTCCCCTGCTAACCTATTCCAGTATTCTTCTAGGACAAATAGACTGGTTTTAAGTTGAATTTCACTAATATCCATCCATAGACCATGGCACTGTTTCATGCACACAAAGCTGTTGTGGTTTTGAACATGGTGCTTTTGTGACCATAGAACTATTTGTAATTTTAACCATTTTGTAATTGATTTGGATGTTTTTAAACACTAATGCTCATGGAGAAAAAACCAAAAAAACATTCATTCTGCTGTTGGAAATGGTCAAACATAGTAAGTGATAACAGTACTGCATTTATTTCAAATCAAAAATGGGAAAAAGAAATCTGCAATCAAAAATCACTTCATAAACAGCCCTTATTATTATGTCCATTTTCTGTCCCAGTCAGTGACAGTACAGTGGGGGTTTTTAGAAGCTCCGGGGACGTCCAAAAGCCAGCTGAATTCCACGGAAGATGCGCTCATAGTCAGGGATGCACCACGGCTTCCAGTGGAGCTCTTCCTCCAGCTGGGTGAAGGCTGCCTCCCGATGCTCGTACATCTTGGAGTGTGCTGGGTCCATATCGTGGTCAGATTGTATTGTCACAATTTGCGAGGCAAACCATGTGGAGTGAGAGGACCCAAGCACAGACAAACAGAGAGAAAGGCGGACCAAAAACAAGCCTATACTTTGGCCAAGGAAACACTACACAAAGCAAAGGAAACCAAGAGAAACCAACTACTGGGAATGTGGAGAGAATAACAGCAGATGAAATACATTGACATAGGACACTGACCTTCAAAGTAAAACAGGAAGCACAACAATTTACAAAGACACAGACTAGACCAGGGGACACAGCTGCCAGGGGAAAAATAGGAGACGCTCGACAGGAAACTATACAAGGGGCATAAAAAAGGGGAGGGACAAAGACAAAACCAAAGAACTAGAAAAAACAAAATAAAGGAATGTAATAATGTAAAACTGAAGATTTGAGTGTGAACATTTAGTAGAAATTGTAAAAGTGATTACATGCAATAAACACAAGTACAGTTTATCAAATATTAGCATCATGCATTAGCAACATCCATGTTTTTATCGAAAGAGTGATGTGTGCACTCTCAAAACAAAAGCAGCAGACATTTTTTTTTATTAATTACTCAGGGACAGAATCATGGAGACAGACTAAATGACATAAACTTTTTTGACTGCAACAAAGTTAAATCTGAAGAAGCTACTGTATAATAGCACTGATTCATAATGAACACCATAACGGAAGAGTAAACCAACTAGAAAAGTATGACTGTTTTCAAGTATTTTTCAGAACCCTTGCAGAACTTGTGTCTGCATCTGTGCTGCAAGTCTCTAAAAAGAATTTAAAAAAAAAACATGTCAAGTTGTTGAAAAATGAAAAATGCACTGTTTTATATTTAAGTATATGAATTTCATAATCAAAACCTTAGTAGTTAGTAGTAGAACCTACAAAGTAAGGAACGAGGAAACTTGGAAACTACAAGGGGAAAAAAAGAAAAAAAACAATACACAGCAAGATGGAGAACACGGCAAAGGCCAGGGTAAGCCTGAGACAATATATACACAGAGGATAAGGAGGGAGAAGAAGAGGTGAGAACACAGATGGGGATAACTAACAAAATGCCTATGGAGGAACTAAAACTGGACGCCCAATAAAGGAAGAACGCACACAGAACTAAAACAAGGACTTAATGATACTAAGAGAAAGATTACAACAAAGAAACAAACTGGAGAGATGACAGATTTCAAGGAAAGAGCAAAGTTATACAGAAACTGGGGACCAGAGCAGATAAGAATATACCCGATAATACAAAGAAAATAAAAAAACAAAAAAACAAAAGATAGCACTGAAAAAAAGATGATAACTAAATATTACACAACAAGAAAGATGACTAGAAACTAAGATAGGAAACTCAGGTGCGCTAAGGACACAATGTCAAATTATGAGGACTAAAAATTCATCTTGAGCAAAATATATCAAAACAAAAATATGACGACTACACAAAAACTGAAAACACGTGAAGAAAAAATATGTCATGACAGAAACATCTCAAAACATTTCTCCAAAGATATACTGAACTTATGAACATATTCTGCTAGTTTTTCTTCTTACACTTTTTTCCCTTATTCATTTTACAAGGCAAAGCTAGAGATAACCAAGGAAAGCATGCCAACGTCTGTGACTTGTGGATAAACTAATTATCATACAGACCGTTAAGCAACAGCACTGGTGAAATTTTGAGGAAGTTGGAGCTTTCTAAATATCATTTAAAATTGAAGTTGAGACATAATTTCACAAACGTTATTGCTCACTCTGACATTGAACTTTTTAGGTAATTGAGGTCACTGTCAGGCAGCGCTGTGTGTGACTGGTAGAGCTGCAGTCACGCAGGCAGGACTGAACTTAACAAAGGTTTTATTTCAGAATCACATTTATTGGCCATGTATATGTGCAGACACATACAAGGAATTTGATTCTGGTAGATGGTGACTCTCAAGCACAGCAATGTAAATCACAACAATATGTAAACAACACAATACACACACACATACACACACGTGTTTATATATGCATGTACACATGCATACACATACATACACAAGGCTGTGTAAACCAACCATAAATAACCTAATCTAAATCGTATATACATAAAATGCCGGATGACAGAAATGAAATGAAGTGAAATGAATACCAAGGAATGTACATGGTGCAGTTGCAGTCTGGAAGTGGAAGCAGTGTGGCAAGTCAACTGTTTAGGAGGGAGATGGCGAGGGGAAAGAAACTGTTCCTATGTTTGGTGGTACTGGTCTGCAGGCTTTGCTGACCACAGTGACATAACAAACTGGGAAGGCTAACTGGCAGGAAGTAAACAGACAAAATGAACCAGGTGCTTTACCACAGAGACAAGACACACAGCAAGAGGGAGAACACGACGCCAAGCAAAGGAAGATGTAGACACTAAATACAAGAGGGTAATGAGGGAATAAAGACCAGGAGGGAAACATAGCTGAGACTAATCTCTCTCAAACACACACATACAAACACACACATACACACACACACACCGGGAGGAAGCAAAATAGAATACACTAACACAGGACATGGGACTGTCAAAGTAAAACAGGAAATACACAAACATAGAGATAAGGATGACTAGACATAAGACTAGAAACACAGGAGGGGCACATCAACAAAACCTAAAGACTAGCAGTGTTGGGGAGTAACGGAATACATGTACCGCCGTTACGTATTTAGAATACAAAATATGAGTAACTGTATTCCGTTAGTTACCGTTTAAAAAGGTGGTATTCAGAATACAGTTACTTTGTTGAAATAAATGGATTACACGGCGGTACTTTCCTGTTTCATATTGTCGCGGATCAGGACTGTTTGGGTTTGTTTGACAGCTACGTAATGTTGTTCCAGGCAGCAGCGTTACGGTTGCCATGGTTACAGGGTGACGCTCTCTCTCTGCGTGTTTCCTGGGTGAGAGAGCGCTTTTTTGTTGTTGTTGTTGTGCTAAGCTAAAAGGCAGAATGCTACAGGCATAGCTCTAAAGAATGTAGCCTCATGGGCAGTGTAGTCCGTGCTGCAGCGAGAATGGACTGCCATACACGTTATGTGTCTGTGAGCGAGGGAGGGAGAGAAAGGAAAAGTCCGAGCTGTCACGGAGCAAAAACGGGAGCTGGAAGCATGTAAATATAATAATAACCACAGCAGGGTACCAAGAAGAGTGCCTGACGAGCCCATTTGTAATTAAGACTCGACTGTACACTGTGTTCGTGTTTTCCTCCGGAAAAAATAAGTTCCGTTGGAGCAGCCTTTCAACGCCTCTCTCTGTCTCTGGCAAGCAAAGTTGACCCAGACAACAAAGTAAAGCTAGTTTTCAGCTACCAGCCCGACAGGGAACCCACCGTATTAGCCAGAGGTCCCTTTACTACTGTTCGGAGCCGCTAACCTTCAGTAACAGTAATAAATCACAGCAATAGTACATTCACATAGTTGTAAACAGCATGATAATATATTAAGTAATCCAAAGTATTCAGAATACGTTACTCTCATTGAGTAACGTAACGGAATACGTTACAGAATACATTTTGGGGCATGTATTCAGTATTCTGTAATGGAATACATTTTAAAAGTAACCTTCCCAACACTGAAGACTAGATATCAAAAAATACTAAAGAATATCTAAGGGAGCAAGAAATGCAATAGACTAAACCATGAAAAGCTAGAGATGGCACTATACCACTTTGTTATGTACAATACCGATATCATAAAGTTTGATATTTGCCGATACCAATATTATTCTGATATAGTGTATTTTATAATCAATAAAATTATTTCTTTAAATATCTTGCTGCATTTTGTATAAGTTCATACTCAAGTTTAAAAAACAAAACAACAACACTAAAGCTATTCTGTTATACCTTTATGTAAAAAATACACTGCACCCAAAATATTTCATTGTTCAGCAATACTGATCAATCTAATAAACCTAAACCTACACCATCCTCCCTTTTCTGGTATTATAATGAGTACTTAGTGGAAATATGAAACAACCTAACTAATAGGGTTACAAACTCCCAGCAAAGAAATAGGGAACCACCCCCCACCCTCCGCCTCATGATGCTAAATCGACGTAATCAACTTTAATTTAATGCATGTGTAAAAAAATGCACAGAAATCAATTATTTTTCCACAATAATTAAATAGATTCAACATCTTTCTTCAACAGAATTGCAGACTGCACAGATGGTACTTTCCCAAAGGAAAAAGTACTATAGCTTACTAGGGTATATATTAGAGTTAATAGTTACTATATACAATAATGGACGTTTATACATTTTACATCAGATTAAAACTTTGGTTATAAGATTCAGATAATTATTTATTAAAAGCTAGACATTTTAAATGAGAATAAGGAAGAAAAGTATGTCTTTGTGCCCCCTTTTCCCTGTTCATGCCTTACCTGCCCCCCTGGCAAAACTTTGCTAGACCCGCCCCTGCACAGTTATCAGCTGTCAGCTAAGTAAAGGATCCTGGTGTAGAAAGTAATATTAAATAAATTCTAACAACAGCTTATCAAGCTTAAACGTGCTGCTGTTGTTTATCCGCTGGTTTCCTCTTTCTGGTGCAAATTGGGCGATAAACAAGAGAGACAGGAGTCGCGATAGAAAAGTCGATCAGCTGATCATTGATCAGTTTCATGATTTAAGAAGCAGCAGGAGAGGGAGGGAGAGAGAGAGGCAGTCGCTCCATATATCGGTTGTTAAGCTTAACGTGGAAATACTTCACAAAAATTCAGAGATGAACTTACACACTTGCTTTACTTTTCTCTGAGATAACTTTCTCTGAGATGAAATGCCGGTTTGGTAACGAGGCTCCAAATGCTCAACCAGACCACCAACAGCTCTCGCACAGCCGCTCTATAACGTGACGCATACCGCTACGACGTGCTAACGTAATGAGCCGAGTTATGCCATATCGCAAGTTTTGTGAAGTGCTTTTGTGATATTTAATGGATCGGATTACATTTTGTATTTCTCTGATATCCCATCCAGTTATTTAGGTCAGTATCGGACCGATAGGAAATATCGGATCGGTCCATCTCTAACAGTCACATTGTCAGTTGCTGCAGAAAAATGGATCTACAGTACAAATCAACCTCATCTCCTCCACTATTTCCCATATAAAGTTGATGTAATAGGCTAGGCTAAAATCCATGAGGTAAATGAAACAATATTAGGTGGAGAGTAGCATTTATAGAACAGAAAAGCAATGTTTTAATCAGTAGAACCTTCCTAAGGGAGGAATAAAGTGTATGAATAATGACATTAAATGGCTTAAAAAAGGATTTAAATGAAGCTTATGCAGAAGTTCAATAAGGAAGATCTGTCGTCACATCTCTGCTTCCCAGGTGTTTGCAGTTAATCTAAACTTCACATCACTTACACTTTTCCATCCTGTAAAGATAATTGTTGTCACAGTTTGCCATGGCAAGCCATGGGGAAGGAGGACCCAAATGCAGGACTCTTCAATGCAAGCAGTGTGTTTATTTACAGTGACTTAAAATAATACACAACAATAAATCCCTGTGCACCTCAGACTCCCGTGCCATGTCTTTCTCCCAGTGTCCGTACTCCGTGCCTTCGCTCCCAAGTGTCCATGACAGGCCCCTCTTGGGAAAATAATAGAGGCAGACGTTAGAGGCTTTCCAACTGTGACAGGCTTACACTCACTGATATGTTTAAAACACTGATGGGTAGTCACGCAGAGACCCAGCATTGGAGAGAGCTCCGCCGCACTCCTAAGTAGCTCCTTCGACGAGGCTTGATCAGCTGCAGGTGTGTGATGATCTTTAGGTGTGACCAACCACCTGGCAGGGCCACACCCATCAGACTTGAAGGTGCCTGTCACAGCCGCACCCACACAAGCACACACACCTGCCTATATACACACAAGTGTGGACATCAGGAACAGCAGCACAGTGCAGCAAAAACATATAATATGATACAATTCCATAACTGCTCAGGGACCCTGGGTTGCTCATATCCAGGTCCCTGACAATTGTGACATCATCTAGTCCAATCATTTTTTCTGCTGGCCTTCTTCAGGCTAATCACCCTTCATGCCACATACTATGTGGCATGAAGGGTGCCACTGCTTCACATCTGTCATTCCCCCTTGCAAGTGTCAATAAATCATTTTAAAATTCTTCCGCTGATCTTTCCTTATTAAACTATTATTAACTGGTGGTAATTTGATGTTTATCTTGACAAAACAGACGTCTTATTAAAATTGTGAACACAATTTACTAAATTAAACATCCATATTGAAATATTATAGTGAAGCATAATGGAAAATTTCTATAATCTCATTTAAAGAGTTTAAGTGCTTATACATAAGCTTTGTTGTAGCACTGTAATAGTGAAAGTTTCTAAACCTAGATGAACTTATTTCAGCCTCAGTTGATGGAGAAGGCAACTCCCTTTGCAGGTGCTGATAACGCCAAGGGGACAAAAGAGCATGCCCATTGTTCCGTTAGGTTTCATAGCGAGCCTCATGATATGCGGTATACCACATATCATGATCAGTTTGTGACTTCCTGGATGAGTATGATGATGTTTCATGTCTGTGTTTGCTCTCCTTTATGCAGTAATTAAATAGCTTGACCACAGCTGACCATGTCGCAGACAGTATTAACAGAGAATTCCACCACAGAAGCTAAAATGTATACATAAATCTGCCTAAATGTCCACTGAACACTTACTATTGTGTGCAGGTAGCTAAAAGGGTAAAACTGCTAAAATCCATCTAATCCCTCTCTCTTCTAAACACCATACAAGGAAACAGTTCTATTAACTAAATGCAATGTTACTGGTTATAGAAATTTCAAAGCAGAAGAGCATCAGTGCCCTTCTCCACCTATATGCAAGGAGTAATGTGTGATACAAAGATAAATGTATTTGTAGATGTAGATGTCATTCATCACAAAGACAAATAAAGTGTGTGAACTAAAAAGCAGACAAAATTTTAAAATGCAGAATTGAAGTTTACCACTTCTCATAGTCTTGTATTACATGTAACATTACACAACAATACAGATCTGTTGGAGCAGATCATTGTTCGTGCTAACACGGGAACTTGCCAAACAATGATAATTTCAACATCATTGAAATGATGATGATTAAATGTGCCCCTTTCTTCCTCCAGCCGTTCCCGCCTTAGACATTGTCACATAATGTAATAACTGAAATAAGAAGTAGAAAAGAAAAAATGAACACTTAAGAGATTCACATGAATAAAACGAGCCTATAGAGATTTTACCAAGTTGTTCTTGGCAAACAATATGTGTTTGGCACCACAGTGCATTTAAAATTCTGATTAGAAAATCTGCAAGATAAAAAAATTAAAATGTTGTCCACACATTTCTAAACATTCCAGGATCCATGTGTGTGGATTTGTAGGTCTGGTCTTGCAGTCTCAGCTAACTGCTCTGTTGTTTTACCCCTGCCACTTCCTTTCTGTGCTCCACTCGTGTATTGAACCATGCAGTATGCTTGTTCATCTTAACTGCTATGATGGCTGACAGAAGCTTCCATGTTCCAGGTTATTGGCTGGTAGTTGGATGGCAGTGGTCTCTTCTGAGTATTCTTGGAGATCAGGACTGTCTGGCCTGGTCTAATAGCAGTTCATTTATAGGCTAATAGGTTCATTTGTGCTGCCAGACGCTCTTGGAGTGCAGTCAGCTTCTTTAGCCAATAGGCATGAATCAGTTCAGGTCTCTGTGTTTATCACTGTCTATCAGTTTGATGTTCAGTGATCCATTAGCCCAGCGGTCCCCAACCCCCGGGCCTCGGACCGGTACCGGTCCGTGAGTCGTTTGGTACCGGGCCGCGAGAGTTGAAGCTCAGGTCTGAAATGTATGGTTTTCAGGGTTTTTATCGGTTTTCAGCGTTATTTTGTTATCGTTATCGTTAACTCAGTTTTCCTGGGTCTTTTCACGTGTGTTATGAATAAATCTTCTTTTTTTCGGTACCAGTACTAGTTTTATTTTGTTGTATTTATCCGCGACACCTTAAAGGCAGGTCTGTGAAAATATTGTCGGGCATAAACCGGTCCGTGGCGCAAAAAAGGTTGGGGACCGCTGCACTAGCCAATAAAAATTTTTGTTATGTGTTCTGTCCTTCTCTCATATCCCTTTTCAGTATCCTTCCATCTCCAACCTTGGTGGGGCTGGATCAGGAATCTTGTTCCCCTGTAACTCAGAGTACACCTGGTTCATTCTCCTGCCTTCTTTGCCTTCTTTGCTTGGCAGTTTCCAAGCCCTCAGTTATGGACAGCTTGCTGCCAATAGTTATCAAAATTCTCTACACACTGCCTTTATTTTGGCCAGTAGTGGGATGAGTAGGCCTGTTCTCATCCCTTGTCCATGTCTATACTTTCTTACTCCAGTAGTCAACGTCTCAACATTGTGTCCTGGTTCCCCAACACCTGACAGGGACCTGAGGTGACATCCAAGCCAGTATGGCTTTAGTTATCTCTCTCACTCATGTCTGACCTATACATAACAGGCTGTGCCACCTTTAGTAGAAGGCCCCAGCATGGCTGTGGAGTGAAGGGAAAGCTACCAAGAAAATAGTACCGTCAGTTCATGAGGTATTGTGGGTTGTTGTTGGGTTTTGTTTTGTTTTGTTTTTTTCAAATCTGAGCTGACCTTCTGACTACTTTGACCTCATGTTCAATAATAAACAATACATTTATCTTGGCAAAACAGGTACATAGATACAAAAAACAAAAAACGTACATAAATAAATCTCCCTTACCAAGAATGAGTAGAACAGTCAATTTTCCATCTAGGTCTGGAGAAAAAAAACCATCTGTACATACTGTCATGTACCACTATGTACATACAGATGCACATCCACAGTGAGTGAGCACAAGAGGACTGTGGGACAATGACAGAAAGTCTTTTGTAAAAATGTACTTATCTATTTTGTTACTAACATTTATCGTATGTGTTTGTTTTTGTGCAAACAATGCATGGTGTTATGTTAATTCAACTGTGCAGGGACCCTGCTGCTGGTGTGTGGATGAACAGCTCCAGAGTGAATGGTTTTCAGCTGCATGTATAAAACTATACTGTTTAACTATATTTTTTCTTCTTTTTAACAAAAAAGGGGGAATACAAAGAAGTTACATTATATTTTTCAACAATTAAATGATTTTATATATATGTTTTTAGTACAAATATTTACCTTTAACTTCTCCTGCTGTCATAGTCACAACAGTATTGCCATGATTGTTAATTAATATAAATACACAGTAAGAGCTGACTGATGCTTGCCACATTTGACAAATTGATACAGCCATCAACCATACACTACAAATACATATATCAAACCATGAAATCATTATATTTATGACGTTTTCTGTTTGTGAACATGGCCTTGAAATTAAGACCAGCGAGCCAACAGAATTCAGGGTAAAATGCCAGCCACAGAAACAGCTCTGTCTGTCTGTAGTTGACACAAATTCTGGATCTCTTTTAGTCACAGCTTGCTTTTATTTTACAAATATTTTTCATATTTTAATGTAAATTTAAAAAAAAAAAAAACACTACAAATTTCAAGTTTTCTACTTTAGTGCTGGGATAGTATGACATATACAGAGAAAACGAAACAAAGAGAGGTTTAGGAACAAAGAGGAAACAATTTGAGCATTTTAGATCCAGACTATATGAACCATATCCACAGCCTATGACATCATACCGATGTAATCGGCTAGTAAAGACTCAGGACTATAAAACAACTCTCTAAAAGTGTTTAGAGCACATTCCGTTCATTATTTTAAAATTTGGCTTTTGTTTATTATGGATGTTCAAAATAAAAATGCATTGTTAATTCATAAATTAATAATGCATCTATTTTACAAAGATACACATGTTAAGTAAATTCCATTTCCAACTCCTGTTTTAGGACCTCCACTTGTTGCTCAGCTTCCTCTCTCCTCTGCTGTTCATCTTTTACCTGCTGCTGGACTTCAGTTATTTTATCTTCAAACTTGAAGGAGAGAGAAGGAAATATAAAAAGAAAGGTTAATCTGTAATGAATGACTACATAAGTTACAGCTGAGTACATTTATTTGCACAGTAGTCTCCCCCTGCTGGTCATTATACTTAATATAGGTTGAACAAACTTTGCTTAATTGGCTTCACTTTTCACACCCAGAACATAATTTGTCATAAATCCATGTTATGATGCATATGATTACAAGATGTATAACATTTAACTTGGCTGTAAGTATTCAAAGATGAAAGAGTGCAGTGTAATTCTGGGCTGTACAATAAAACAATACAGAGATAAACACAGGTAACTTTATCGTTCTCATGGTCAATTCTAGGATGGTTTCATGACCAGTGTTGGGCAAGTTACTTTGAAAAAGTAATTCAATTATAGTTACTAGTTACTTCTTCAAAAAAGTAACTGAGTTAGTAACTGAGTTACAATATTCTAAAAGTAATTAATTACTTGAAAAGTAACTATTGCGTTACTTTAAAAAACAAAAAAACGTTTAACCCTGTGGGGTCCAGGGTATAATTGGCCATTATTTACTACTTTTGATTTTCCCTCCACATTTTACCTTTAAAAACTATTTACTTTGCCTTGTTTGGTATCATTCTTTTCAGCACAACCTCACGTGCCTGAATTTACAGTCATGTTTTCATTTTGACATACTGTATTAACACAATTGATCTAAAATGCACAAGTTTTGCAAACAACAAAGTTATTTGCATCCATTTGCCTTTTACCCTTTTGTAAAATAACCATTTCAAACTATTTACAGAACAATCAGCTGTTAAGATGCCACACAAATTATTTGTGCCACTCCAAAAAATAATTTCTGTCCACTATAAAGGAGAACATCACAGCCTGATACCTGCAGGTCTAACAGCAGCAGGTGTATCACTGCTGTTTCTACCTGGAGACCAGAGATGGGCAGTAACACGTTACTTGTAACGCGTTACTGTAATCTGATTACTGTTTTTCAAGTAACGAGTAATGTAAGGGATTACTATTGCAAAAACGGTAATTAGATTACCGTTACTTTCCCGTAGGAACGCTGCGTTACTGCGTTACTAAAACCGTGATTTTTTTGCGAGAATGTCTCATGACAGTGACGTAAGCGAGTGCGACGTTCGTGACAACAGCTGTGTACAGATCAACAATGGATAATATATCGAGTGCAGGACAGAGTATGACCATGCAGCGTTTAAAGCGTGGAAGTACTGACCTTACTTTGAGTTTGATTCCATAAAAAGTGACAAAAACATTAGTGTCCGTTGTGCGTGGGAAGAAAACTTCTTTTTACAGCGAAAAAACCCCTAAACTTCCAAGCAAGCACCGAATGCGCTACGACGTAATGGGAAATTCACAGAGAAACTCGTGGATTCTTCCACTGACCGCTGCGGCACACCTGCACGGTAAACCTCCGCCTACCCCAGTCCTGCTTTACAGGTGAAAATAGAGCAACAGGACCGCTAGTCTTTGATTTTATTTATTTTCTGCTGTATTTTACTTGCATCTATTTGAAAGAGTGAGTGTAAACACAAAAAACTATTTTATTTTATGTGCTGGAATGTGCAGAAAATAGGTTTAAATGTTAAACAAATTTCTTCCAGTCAGAGAATGTTGCATATAATTAAGTTTTTGCTTGATGCATAAAGTTAAAAGATTTAAAGTTTAAAGTTTTAAAAAGAGACTTTTCCATTTGATTACATTTTGTATGATGGATTGTGCAGAAAAAGTAGAATTGGGCTGAAAGATCTATCGCTTTATCACCTATTCAGGTTGTAAATCGTGTTTTTAAAAAGTAACTAAGTAACTAAGTAATTAATTACTTTTGAAAATAAGTAATCAGTAAAGTAACGGGATTACTTTTTGGGGGAAGTAATCAGTAATTAGTTACTGATTACTTTTTTCAAGTAACTTGACCAACACTGCTGGAGAAAGCAGTCACCTCATTGTTCTGACACACAACACAAAACTACCCACAACACTACACACTAACTACACAAGACAACACATTAACTACACACCCCAAACACGCTAAACGTCACAAATCTCTCACATCTCAAAACTCGCTCTCTCTCTTTCTGCTGTCTTTCTCTCTCTCTCTCCGTCACTCCTAAAACTTCCCCCTGTTTTGTTTTGTTTTTTTTGCTCATAAGCAGAGAGTGCTTGCTAGTGCTAACGTGGCGAAACTATTGAGGAAAAAACGCCGCGTATATCTTGTTTATCATGACTCTGGTTTTACGTGGCCTATCGACACAATTTAAAAACTGGTATATGTCACCTTGTTGCTTTGTCTTTAAGTGGTCATGTGATTGGCTTACCACGACTACTTTATTCTTCCTCAGTCAAACAGCAGCACTCATGCGATTGTTTTGCCCCCTGAGCTCCAGGTGTGGTGCTAGACAGCGATCATGATTACCATCCGCGGGAGCGCGCAGCTGCTTAAAGCTGTAGCGTCCAGATTACTTACCTAGTCAGCTACTTCCATGTGACTGATATAAGATGCGGTAAGCTGAACACAGCTTCAACCGTCTGTTTGCTGAAAAATAGTAACGGACTGCATTTTCTTCTTAGTAACTGTAACGGCGTTGTAACGATAGGAATTGTAATTAGTGAGATTACTCGTTATTGAAAAAAGTAACGCCGTTAGGAAAGCCGTTATTCCCATCACTGTTCATGACACTATCAATTCAAAATAAATGAATAAACTCTGAGTTATAACTATATAACTTTTGGAACACTCTCAATACGTGAATGATAATGGTATTTACTACGACAGACAAATAACTAAAACAAAATAGAACAAACAAAAAAAATAGAAGGAAATAAAACAGTGTGTCATCTCCTGCAATACACACAGCCACTTTTTATAGTATGCAAGTTGGCATGATTAAAGGGCCATTCTGACGCACAGCCCTACTGTCTATGTCTAAGTAGTATAATATAAAAAAAATGATGTAAAAATCAAAAAGTAGTCAATAATAATGAATTGAACATATGTAAGTGGGGTGGGACCTACTATATGTACAAATGACCGAGAGGCTGAAAAGGGGGAAACTAATTTTTTTTTTAAAAGTACAAATATAAAACCAATATATTTCCATGCACGAAAACAGAGAATTCCTAAAATCACGTTAAAGATAGTTTGATGAACTTCCAAAGTGAAATTTGTATTATTTTTAATACATTTGTCTTTCAGTGAAAAATCAGTAATGAAGACCTTGGTGATTGCATCTAAATTAAAGATACAAACCTTTATGCCTTTGGTCTCAAGCTCCTTCATTCAGGACCTCTGCTTCTCTTTCCCAAGCCTCTGCTCTAATTTAGCTACTTCCTCTTTTAACTGGGAGGGAAGGTAAAATGGTAAAGGTACATACAACATAATTACATACTGTGATGGGAAAAAAACACATGTCAACTTATTATTTATTGTGCATTAGAAATATTAGACATTGAGTCTAAGGAACAAAATATGAACCTCTTTCTTTTCGGCTTCGAGCTTCATATTTATGGTCTGCAGCTCCTTCACATCTTGTTCTCTTCTATTTTTTTCAGCACGGACCTTGAAGAGTTCAGCCTCTAAATCTTTGACCTTGGAGAAAAGGAAAGCATCAGAGTCATTCTTAATGAAAGAGAAAAGTTTCTGTATTGTGCAGTTTATCTATTTGTTCAGTTCAACTATGATAGGGAACATATTTACCAACGAAAATCATGGAATAAAGCTGGTATTGTGTTCAGATTTTAGACAAACTTGCAGTGGCCATCAAAAAATAATAACAATGAATGACAACATTAAAATTATCAACATTAATTTTAAAAACAAAATGTGTGGCGAACAGAGATCGTTGGTTCCAGAGAGAAATTATAACAGATTAATAAAGCATTAGTTAACACAGAATCGATGTAACAGAATGTACAGTGGAACCCCGACTTATAACATTAATTCTTTCCCGTGGGTCTTTCGTAAGTCGAAGCACCCATCGCGCCTTCTTAGTCAACGATAGGCTATAGGCTAATTGCTAACTGCAACAACAATACGTCGTTCACGTGGAACAGCAAAGAGCATGTACGAAAGCCAAGGGGGTTGTCACGTGATTCGGAAGGCATTGTGGGCATTTTAGGCTCAGTCAATCAGAGCCAGCGGATTTCGTTACACGGGCGGTCAAACAAGCAGAAATATTGCTGTTAAGTGCCTTCATACAATGAATTTTTCGTTAAATGGGGTATTCGTAAGTCGGTACTGTATTATGTAATGGGCTATTGAAAAAATACTAAAAATTGAAAAAACTGAAGTAAATAACCTTTGTACTGTTGGTTTCCAGCTCTTTCTTCAGTGTCTCTACAGTTATCTCAGCATCTTTCTTCTTCTGCTGCTGTTCCCTGAGCTGATGTTGAACTTCAGCTAGTTCATCTTTGAGCTGGGAGGAGAGGGAAAATGGTAGAGATACATTTGCATACAACATAATTACACAAGAAAATGCATGTCAACTTTTCATTGTGCATTAGAATATTAGACATTAAGTCTAAGGAACAAAATATGAACCTCTTTCTTTTCGGCTTCAAGCTTCCTATTTATGGTCTGCAGCTCCTTCACATCTTGTTCTCTTCTATTTTTCTCAGCTCGGAGTTTCAAGAGTTCAGCATCTTTTTCTTTTAACTCAGGGGAAAGAGAAACAATGAACACATTTAACTGAACAAATCAAATATTAAATATTTAACCTGATTATTTTAGTTTATGTAATTAGTGTAAACATCAGTAATGATCTTTAAAAAAAAGACATTGAATAGAGACAGACATTTCCAGAGAGAAACTGCGGCTAAAATATATTATCTTCCAAAATGTTGGTATTTGGAGTAAAATTCAAACCTGAATGCATCAAATAACAGATATAAGGTAATAGGTTAATGTAATAATAAAAAGAAACATGAAAATAAAATTACCTCTTCATTGTTGGTCTCCACCTTTGTTTTCAGGGATTGCACTTCCATCTCAGTATCGCTCCTCCTCTGCTTCTCTTTATTAAGCAGATGTTCTAGTTTTGATACTTCATCATTCAGCTGAGTAAGCAGAAAATGTTTTATGCTGTGGTGGTTTCAGGTTGTTTAATGTTTTGAAATAAATGTTTTAGCCACTATCTGCTGTGTGTGTCCTGTGAGTAAGAGTACTCACTTTGAATGATTCTAAGTAACCTCAAAATCGTGTACCTCTTTATTCTTGTCCTCAATCCTCAGCTTCATGGTTTGCAGTTCCTTTTCATTTTCTGTGCTCCTGTCTTTCTCAGCACAGAGCCTCATGACTTCATCAGTTTTGTCTTTTAACTTTGGCAAAAGGAAACATTATTTGAAAATGAGAAATCAGTTTACAGTTGAGTTGACTGTTAACTAAAGTGAAGAAAGCTCCCTGAAAGCCAGGTGGTTGGTTAACAAGCATTCATGTTGATGGTAAAGATTGGCAACAATCTTAGCACTAGAGAATAGCTAAATGTTGTTGTTTCTAGTCCTCTTTTAGAAGGAGGTTGATGGGGTCGTATAAAAATATTCAGTGCATTGAGATATAACTTGAAATCAAACTGAATGTACAGAGGTAAAGGAAATAAAAGACAATAACCTCTGATTGGCTGTCTTCGAGCTCTGTCTTCAGGGTCTGCAGGTCTTTCTCCAACGATTCATTCTTAGAACAGAGTGATTGTAGCCTGTCTAAGTCTACATTTTCCTCCAACTGAAAAATAAATGAAGAACCATGTTGTTGTATTAAGCTTAAAATGTATTTCTGCTGTGTCTCTAATACCAGGGTCACCTAAAGATCTTGACCTTTCCCTACAACCCACCTTCAGATGACATGATTTGGTTCTAGAAATGTATAAAATCTTTATTAATTTATCGTCTTGATGCATTCTCAATCATCCAGGAAAGTAAATCTCCAAAAGTTGAATCTGTTCATCTGGACGTAGCGTTTTGTGGGAGAAACGTTTCGTCACTCATCCAAGTGACTTCTTCAGTCTCAGCTGACTGCAGGTTCAGTCATTATGCAAATGTACAGTTTATAAGGTTTGGGGAAACCTGCAGTCAGCTGAGACTGAAGAAGTCACTTGGATGAGTGACAAAAGGTTTCTCCCACAAAACGCTACGTCCAGATGAACAGATTCAACTTTTGGAGATTTATTAATTCATGTAGAGATTTGTTTACTTTGCCTTCCTACTGAAGAGACAGTAAACGTTGCTGTATATCCTCACTCTGCTTTTAACAAAGGCTTCATTCTTAAAGTGGTTTTGCCTCCCCATCATATAAGTCCCTTGAGATGACTTGTGTTGTGATCTACCACAAACTTAATGGAATGGCGCTGGCATTGTACGAGCAAGTTTGTGTGTATTTGAGATTTACTCTCTCCATCCTTTTGATAGCAGAAGTAAGCTTGGTGAACTTCTGTTGTGGGCCCTACCCCTTAACTGTGTCATTTCTCAGCCACTGAAGTCTCTCCAGCTAACAAAAACAAACACAGTGGAGAGGATCAATATTACATTAGTCATACTGGTTATACTCCTAGACCTTAACTTAATTGCTACATAGTAAATGGGGGAAGAGTTGCCGATCTGTCTCAGCTCAAAAATGAAGAGAGCAGTGACATATTATCACATCCATCCATCTTCATCTGCTCATCCAGGCTTGTAGAATAGGGGCAGCAGAGTAAGCAAGAAAGCCAAGACCGCCTTCTTCCCAGCTCCCTGCTTCAGCTCTGGGGAACAACAAGCAGCTCCCAAGATGGTAGAGACATGTAGTCTTTCCACTGTGTCCTGGATCTGCCCTGGGCACTCCCTCCAGATCAGAACAGTGCAATAATTTGTTATACAGAATTACCTCATTTTTGAGCTTCTCAATCTCTTCATCCTTCCTCTTGAGTTCAGCTTGTGTTTTCTGTGTTTAAACAGATAAGGAGCTCAGTACATACATGTCGAGGAAGTTGTTTCAGTTTATGCAAGTGGATTTTTATGCTTTTTTAATGGTTTACTTTTAGTGTACATGCGAATGAAACTACACTTGATGGCAGTGTCTTACGTTCACCTGATGCACATTAAATAGTACACCATGGTAAACCATACTATGAAAAATGTTTTCATCAGTGCACCTTTACTTTTGTGTAGATTTGTACACACAAATGTGACATCAGTGGCACTAAAGAGAGAATGAAACAATCTGTCATAAGTCAACAAAGCAACACCTCTAAAAACTTGTGTTCGCTTTACAACAAAGTCTCAATGTGATGGTTGGTAATTTTATTGTGTTATCTATTTCTGCATTTTTCTAAGTTTGTCCTACTATCTTTACTCACAGCCATGACTGTCATTCATATTTACAGTTTTAGTGCAGTATGTTCATTTATCTCTCCTCCCCCTGTCTTTTTCCTGAGTTGCTCTCTTGGCTTTGTGCTTCTGATTCATCTTTGACTAAACCTTGTTGTTCAGGTTAGACTTCCCTCTAACACGCAATTCTCTTTGTTTCTTTCTTCATCTGAAGTACACAGAAGAAATGTCCATTGTTTACTTATATGTTTGGTTTCATTTTCTGTTTCTCTTCAGCTCAAAACCTCAGTTGAATTTATGTCAGCTGTCTTATTTTCATTTTTGCTCTATCAAAAAACAATAACCAAGTTGGTAATCGTTGATTAGTGTTTAGTTTGATTCTTATAAAGTCTTAATTAACTTGGGTTGTCCCTCTCATTATCAGACATGTTAGAAAATATTGTTATTATTAAAAAGGTTATTCATATAGCTTATTACATTTGTGTCAGACTGAAAAGGGCATTTGTGACTTACTGTTTTTCTTTTGTTTACCTTGTATTTGACAAGAAGAACGGCTCCCGAGACAACAGTACCGACAACACCGATGCAGATGACCGGAGAAGAAGTCAAATTCTCTGAAGTGAAAAATTAAAGAAAATAATCAAAATAAACTGACTGTAATAATAATAATAATCTCCGATGTCAAAAACAAAAATGTTTCTTCCAACTGCCAGTAAAACTTAGTAAGTGAAGAAAAGCAGTTTTCTGAAGAATTTGTATACACATACAAACAAGTACTGAGCTTCTCATTTGAATATTCTTGTGTCAGATTACCTGGGCTGACCAGAAATCCAAACCAGCTTTTTAGGCTCATTTTGTTCTGTAATACAAGAAGAAAATAATCATATTAAAGAGACATACCTCTGCATTCATGTTGTGCTCAAAAAATGTAGATGTTTAAAAATAGCATCCTAAATCAACTTGATGATCTATCAACACTTAACTATGATCAGAATAAATGATTGTCTCTGTTTTGACTCAAAAGAAGGCAAGAGTTCATGTTAATTAGGCCGTATTTATTTGGCATAATTATGCTTTTATTTTTTCTTCTCTGTAGATGGCCTTCATTGCACACACACACTGTGTAATGTAACAGTTTAAGGCTGTCAGTTAGAACAAAAGAGACACATATTATGTTTCTATTATACAGTAAATTATACAAACAACCAAACATAAAGTATTTACCTCATAAATTAAACTGATGCATCTGCTTCCTTGCAGTGAGTGAGGCTGTGCAGCATGACTCCTTCAGCACTGGTTAAAGGAAACACTCACCTGTTTAACAGGAGGCGTGGTTTCTTCAGACGTCTGATGAGGAAAAGAATTTGTGCCTGTCAGACAAACAATCAGTTCATGTGAGTGTGCATGTTAAAAGGAAACTTCATTAAATGCTTGTAATGCCAGTGATATGGACTGGTTGAGCAACTATTACAAACTTAAGGACTTGTCCTTTGACCTTGCTATGATGAAGTGTTTTCTTGAGTGTGTCCATACTTTGTTTCATTTGTGCACACAAACATGTTTCCAGGACAAATAAAAACTAACAAAACAAAGTTAATATGTGGCAAAAATGTTTCTAATGGTTTAAAGTATTTTCTGATAATGATAAATAAGTAAATAAATATTGATATACTGGTATTGAATAATGATAATTCAATAAGCATAAATAATAACTGAAGTTTACGTCTGTTTTATTGTGCGTTAGCCTTTGTACCTTCCTGGTGTTGCTTTCTATTGCCCCATTATTGTTATTCCAGCTGCTTCATCTGAGCTTCACTACATGTTTTCTCT